>NC_137194.1:984569-1032069 GCF_960531495.2 Zeus faber | reverse complement strand
GTATCCCTTTAAGAAAAAGTTGTTTGTTTTTAGTAAAATCCTAAAATAAGCAGGTTCTATGGAGGTGCTAAAGTTTCATTGATGTTGACGCCTCCACAGCAGTGTCGTGTTTATTTCCCCGAGTCTTGTTTTTGGGTTTGACTCTGAAGTGCATCATCACACGCCAAGCGGCAAATCATTTTGTGCAATCAAATTATTTTTTATAGTATTTAAAAGAGGTTTTTTGGGGGTTTTTTTCGGTGAGGATATTGTACAAGAATGTGTTATTCAGAGGGTGGGACTGTAACGGTGTTAGCATCAATACTCTAACGGGGAAAATGTCGACTAATAAAATGCTATTTTCAGTTTTGAAACATTTTTCTTTTTTAAATAAAAGAAATGAGGAAAAAACCCAAAAGGGAGTTCATCGTTGCTGTCTCCCCTGTGATGTCTGTGCGTTTGTGTATTTTATCTGTTCATTCTCCTCATTTTTTCTTTCAGACCAAAATGAACCGGAAACAGATGTAAAGTGTTGATTTGGGTTCTACTCCATAACAAGTTGCATGATCTTCAATATGACCCCAATTACAAGTATTAGTATATTCATAAAATGCCAAAGTACAAATGATTCTAATGACAATTCTTTTGAAAAGTATCTCATTTTAAACATTATCATCAACCGACTCCTCAAACAAACACCAGCATCAAATCCTGGGCATTTCCATCTGTTGACGAGTTGAGTTTTTACTGTTTTCACATTATCATAGTTGATGCGGAATTGGGAGGAAAGGACTCAGTTAAATAAAAACCTCTTTTGGTTTTGTCCTTCATTACATGTAGCTTGATGAGGAATTAGAAACATTTAGGACGGAACTTGACAAAATGAGGAGCGGTGACGGGGTTGGAGACGTGACGAAGCACCGGGAACTATCCGCTCATGGAGGATCACTTTACCTCCAACTGCTTTAAAATGAATGAATCCGGGCTGAAAATGCAGAAAGCAGGCGTCTGGAACTGGAGCGCTCCGACCTTCTTGTTTTCCTTTCACACAAGTAGGAAACTGGGAAATAAATGTAAATCCAGAATAAAAACACTGAGCGTCTCACTGCGTGACGTCACGTTCCAGTTCCCTTGCAACGTCCAGTTTTTAGGTGGGCGTGGCTAATTGCGGCTGTAATTCCAAGGGAAAGAAGAAAATAATTATTAAATTCCATTACTGTACAACACACACGACAGAGGAGCCGTATTTGGGGGGTCCGATAATTCTAAGGGCCTGTGACTGACAGGGGCCCTAAGAAACTATTAGAACACTTTGGTACATTTTTGTGGAGCGCACGTCATTTCATTATTAGAACGTGTTTTTATTTAGTATTTAATTATATTTCCAAATTGACGCTGCATCACGCATGGCAACTTACCCCCCCCCGTGATGCCTTTTCTCAGGGCCCCCGCCCCTGACCGGGGATGCCGACCGGCTGGTTTCTCCTTAAGTCGGGGGTGTCCAAACTATGGCCTGTGGGCCAGCTGTGGCCCGTGGTCCATTTTTAATTGGCCCGCAGCAAATTCTAAAAATATAATGGAATATGGCCCACACATGAAACTTGTGCTTGACTGTTTTGTACTTCTTGTTTTAAGATGAGGTGGAGCTACTGTCTTGATCAAGGCAGCTTCTCCACAAAACAAGAGCAATCAAAGAACGAGAATTCAACAACGATAATATGGCCAGAAACACAGTTGTGCGGCGAATCAAAGACTTATCAGCTAACCTAAAACAGCAAGTGTCAGATAAAGCTTGTGCTTTAGATTTTTACTTGATGCATGTGATGAGCACACAGATGCCACAGACATCGCACAGCTGTTAATCTTTTTGCGAGGAGGTGGCGATAACTTGCTTTACGGAGGAGCAGCTTGATCTTAGGAGTCTAAAGGGCACAACGTGTAAATTAACAAGTAACATTTTTGAAGATGTGTCAGATGCAATTGACAAGATGGGACTTAAATGGGACGAGCTGTGTGGAGTTACAGCGGATGGGGCTCCAGCAATGACGGGCGTGTGAAAGGAATGGCCTGTGTGGTGTGCGCCAAGGTGCAAGAGAGTGGAGGTGAGGCTGTTAAATGCACTGTATCATCCACCAAGAAGCCCTCTGGGCCAAGACAGTGCAGCTTGGCCATGCGATGAACACTGTTGTGAAAACTGTCAACATTTTGAGCACGAGGGCTCTACCACAGAGAATTTCAAGCTTTCCTATCTGATGTCGATGCTGAATACGGGGACCTACTCTCCCATACACTACAGCGGTTTGATTCCGTGAGATCAGAGGTCGACCAGTTTTTGAAAGAGAAGGACCGACCTTTTCTTGAGCTGAGTGACTCTCTGTGGTGGCAGACCTGGCTTTTTAAGTTGATCTTATCATCTGGACACACTGGGCAAGAGCCTACAAAGCAAAGAGCAGCTGGTACCACAACTTTATGAGCACATGAAAGCCTTCTGTGTGAAGCTCCGTCTCTGAGACACAACTACGCAATTTCAATGTTGCACACCTCCCCACGCTGTCCAAAATCAATTTTGCTTTTCCAAAGACCAAACTTCCTGCTAAAAAAGAGAAACGTGTCCATGATCACATCTCTCATGACAGAATTCAGTCAGAGCTTCCAATATTTTTCTATCATTGAGAAAGAAATGAAGCTGTTCTCCACTCCCTCCCTGGTGGAGGCAGAAGAAGGGGAGGAGTCTCCAGTGAGAACTTATGGAAATGCAGTGATGATTCCCTGAAGAGTCAACATCACCTTCTCTCCCGACCCGACTTCTACTGGAGCTTGGAAAAGACCAAGTTTCCTAGAGTCTGTTGGGCTCAACATACATATGTGAGCAAACATTCCCTCTGTTGACTCTGAACAAAATCAGATTGAGAACCAAAATGGCCGACGGCCATCTCTGTGATGTCCTTCACATCTCAAGCAGCAAACTTAGTCCTGAGCTGCATCCATCCTTGCTCCCATTATAGGTAAGTTAAACATTTATTACACAGTATTCATGTGTTCATAAGCCCAATTACTTAAAAAAATTCAGTCAATTAAAGTTGACATTTTCTTACAAACGTTAGTTGATGTGTTAACAAGCCCAATAACTTATTGCATAACAACCTTGAAATACACCGTCCTCTTTCCCCTTATTTGTCCCCTTCATACAGGGCTGTGAAGGGGGATCAGCATCCTGACTAACAGCCAATCAGAGGCTGCTGTTTTGAGAATGTGCTGACAACCATTTTTGTAACCAAATAAATAAACTCATTCATGGAAAGCTGTGATGTAAGCTGTTTTTTTTTCTTTAAGCGTGTTCAATTATCAAGCATAATATACCTACATTTGATTGATTTTGCTAACTTTGATCCACTAGAGGTGAGGCCGTGTACCTCACTGTAGTGAGTGGCCCCGCCCTACGCATCTTTTTCTGCACGAGTCCCTCAGTGGAATAAGTTTGGACACCTTGCCTTAAGGCATTTCATTTCGCATGTGAGGATTTTTCGTCCCTTTCCATGAAAAAGCCCCGGTTTATAAACGTAAAGTGATGTCGTGGCCGGATCGAAATCGGCCTTTGCTTCTCGATGAAACATTTTGTTCCTTCAAGGGCGGAAGTCGGTCCGGTCCAGTTCTGCAAAACTGTAACGAAAAGAAAGCAAATAATCCCCATTCCAAAACGAAAACAAATGAGCAGACGCCTCCGTGATTTCTTTTTTATATATCTTTGTATTTTATTTTCCTTATTCCTGATTGCAACGTATTGTAAGGTCATAACTTCATTCATCACATTACACGGCATGATGCACCAGATCCACTACAGCCATTTACAGAGGAAACACAGAAACACACACAAGGTTTCACCACGGGCGGAGCCGGGCTCAAAGGACCTACGGCAGGGAATGGAACTCCAACTTTTAACCATCTTCGTTTGAATTTTTACTTCCATATATATATATATATATATATATTTATATATATATCTCATCTCTCTCCAGACTCCTCTTTTTCCCTCTCTCTCCCTCCATCCCATTTTTTTTTTTTAACATGGAAGCCAGGATATCTCATCTCATCTTTCCCTTTTTTTTTTGTATTTTTCTTTAAATATCATCTTGTTTTACAAACACAACAAGTATAGAAACTCTACACAGACCAATATGTTTTCATGTGATTCTTTTCATGTTTTGTCCCCCCCCCCCCCAAATACGACTTTTCCTCTTTTTGTTTTTTGTTTTTTTGTTTTCCCGCGGTTTCTCAAACAGTCGCACAAGCCTCCGTGTGCACATGATGCGGTTATTATCATTTATGATGATTAACATCGTCACCTGCGCCTTCCGTTTAGTGGAGTTTTATTTTTCTTTATTTTATTTTTTTTTATACACAAAGGCTCAGGAGCGAGGCACGGTCGCGGGTTCGAGTCCCGTCCCCGTCGTACGTGTGTGTGTGTGTGTAACATGTAGGACGTTTACACGGCGTGTGGACGGCGCTCGCTTCCCCTTTTGGTATTTACAGTGAGGAGGCTGCCTGTGAGGCGGAGGGTCAGAGGTCAGCGGGGTCGAAGGGGGGCGGGGCATGGGGCGGGGCTCGTCTAGGTCATGCAACTTTTTTTTTTCAACTTTAAACTCGTTGACTGGTTAACTACGACGGACACTCCCTGATGGTTTGACACCGAAACACAGACTGTAGCTTTATGGGAAAAAAAACAAAGTTAAAATAAATGTTAAAAATCGCGTTTTTGTGTTTGTTTTCATTTTCTTTCGGAAAACCTCGCCCGCTTCGCTAACGCTACGTTTGGAGGAGGACGGAGGTGACGGGGTCCCCACGAGGCATCGCAGTGTCGGGGGCTCCGAAATGATATATAAAAGATGGCGGCACATAAGCACGATCGTGCTTATTTGGCGAACATCGAAATTTAAAGCGCTCCGACGCTCCAGAGCCCCCCCTGGTGTTGAACTCAAGCATTTCTACTTTTGTTACTCTGTAAGACGTAAAATATACTTGTTTTAATGAAAATAAAATAAAAATATTCTGAAAAAAAGAAAATTTGATGATGAATTTTAAGCATTTTATACTCATCTCCACTTTTTTTCTTTTTTTTTTCTTTCCTCCTTTTTGTTCTGCTCATCTCGTCTCGTATTTATCGTCTTTATGTGTTTTTATATTTTTAAACAAAGAATGGCTGCGATGCCTCCGGGAAAGCCCAGTCCTCCCAGTTTGCCACTGGGACGCATGGCTTCTTCTCTGACCATTTTAGGAGGTTTGAGCCCTTGCTGCAATGCATATTATTTAAAGTCTCGTTTCTCTTTTTCCAAAAAAACAAAGAAATAAAAAGAGATTTGACCGCGGGCGGAGCTTTGTGCCACGCCCACTCTGTGCTTTCCTGAGGAAAAAGTGACGGAAGGAGGATTTCTGTCATTTTACAAACTTCCAAAATCACAATTTGGATAATCTGACTTTTAGACTTTCAATGGTATGTAATGATAGAATTTATGATACTATAACTATTATATAATTACAGGATTGATTATTCTATTTATAACTTTATTATTTCCAGAGCTCAATGGTTGCTCAGTTGCCCCGGGCAACTCCTATTTGGGCCGTTGGCAACTGCTTGTTACACTTAAAAAATAAAAAATAAAAACAGGTGCAGTCTAACCCTGTGTGTTTAGAAACTGAAAATGTTTAAATCCAATTTTTTTTTAACATTCCACCGAACAAAAATAACAAACAAGTGAGGGATCACATTGTTTACCTCAAAACAAGAAACACGTCGTGCCAAAGAAAATCATTTCTGTGAATTCATGTTTTCCTCTTCCGCGATATCGCGCTAAATAACGAAATATGGATTATGAATGCACGGGGCCACTCAATTATAAAACTTAATTAAAGATTAAAGTTTGTGTCAGAGCAGAGCTGAAGGTTTAAACGGCAACAAACATCAGATTCCAACCCTCAAACGCCCTCATATGGCCCTGTCCAACACCAAAAATTGATTTAAAAAAATTATAATAGCATTTATAACAAAAATAATCATAATAATCATCATCAATTCCAGGTCCAGGAAGTCAAAGTACCTTTTTGGGTTTTAGCTCCACTCACTCCACTTCACTGATCCTGGCCGACTCTAAAGCCCGGAATGGAGTTTTACTTTCTGAACCCGGATTCTCCACCATGAGACAAGTGGACATTTAACCCTTTCTTCACCCGTCTCCATCTCCCACGCGGCCTGCGTCCGATTTTCTGAAAATGGTCGTTTTTGGGAACAGACGTCCCCGTTGCGGGGCTCAGATCTGGTGTCGTGTTCCAAAAAAACAAAACAGGAGTGGTTATTCTGTTCTGGTGGTGTATGAATATAAATACAGCCATAAATAATACCCTTAAAATCATATTTATTTCCCTACTCTGGGTTCCAGTTCTGTCTCCTCCGGATCCATTCGTATGATAAAATAATATTTCATAATAATCTCATCTCATAAAAATCTCACAAAAAATAAACATATATTCAATATATTTCCCTCTGTTACACACATCTAATAACTTTCTATTCATGCTGAAGTCAGTCGTGTTGGATTGCTGGGACTCCGCCCGTCCTCCATATTGACTTTTATCTTCGTAAGTACATCATTTAACATCATTTAACCCACGGATCGTCCTTCCTTTAAATTACCTTTAGGAGTTTAGGAATACACGGAATAAACTTATTGACTCGCCAACAGCACATCAGCGACATATTCATCTGTAATCAAATATATTCTGTGGATTGCGTAGTGATCATATACATCTGGATTTTAACGTTCTTCGTGGTGTTGATCTTGTACTTTCTTCATAACAGAAGAAGCTTCTGCTTCTTCACCCTGAGCTCAACCCAAGTCCCACCTGCCAATAAACCCATCTACAAGTTATTATATTTCTATGTTTCTTTGTATTTCTATCTATATATCCATCCCCAAAACTCTCGACCACGCCTTGAGCAAAAGCAGAACAGACAAGATGGCCGGGGACCCGGGCGCAGCTCACTCATTTTCACTTAATCCACTTTCAATTCAGTCACGTTTAAATTAAATCCCCAATCAGGACAGAATTACTCTGATACAGACTGGGAATGCGGAAGAAGCCTTTGTCAGGCTTTTGGGGAGCTCTTATTTTGAAAAGTGACTCTTTTGGGGAGCTCTTATTTTGAAAAGTGACTCTTTTGGGGAGCTCTTATTTTGAAAAGTGACTCTTTTGGGGAGCTCTTATTTTGAAAAGTGACTCTTTTGGGGAGCTCTTATTTTGAAAAAATGAGTACTTGCAGGATTAACCCGATTGGTCCTGCAGCTGTTTTGCTTTTTGTTCCACGACTCGTCTGATTGTGTTGAAACAAAGCGGTGAATGAACTTGAGTTTTGTCAATTGGAAAAACTTTCTGATGTTTCATCCTGTGAAGTTTGGACTCAACCGATCACATCAAATCAGATGAAATGACGTCACAAAGTAAAGCGTCTGCAGAGCAGCCGCTCAGAACAGGAAGTTGCCGATTGGAGATCTCCCACAATCCTTTGCTCCACCAGAGGGGAAACATGAGGCGTCTGCTTTGGCCCGGTGCCAGTCGTCCCAAAACCTTCCCCGCCAAACGTCTCCGCCCAACGGCCCCAAGAACCCCACCTTCGAACCGGGGGCCGCTCCGTCCCCCCGACCCCAGGGAACGTTCATCGGGTTCTCGGCTCCGGTTCCGACCCAGACTCGACCTCTGTAGCGGCGTCCGCGTGGAGGGACCGAGGACCCCCCCGGGGGGTCTGCGGGCCCCGCGTTGAGAACCCACACGCGCCTCGTTTTGGCAGGATGCACCTTGAGAGACTTTGTCTCCCCCTGGTGGCGCCAACGCAAACACATCAATCCCTTCATCCCGTCGTCAACATGAGCAAACTATGTCGTTAAAACAGGATTATTATTCAACGCGTTTCGGGGGGGTGGGGGGAGGGTGGGGGTGGGTGGGGGGCGGGGTCTGTTGCGTGACCCTTCACTTCCTGTTTATCACTGATTTACAAAATATGACTCATTGCATAGAACGTAGGAGATGAGCTCGTTATTTACTCACTTTGTTTTTAGTTGCGCTTTTTTTGTTGGATGTCGCTTTGCTGTTCTGTCACCACAGAACGCCCCGCCTGGCCCCCCCCGCCTGGCCCCCCCCGCCTGGCCCCGCCCTGCCCTGCCCCGCCCCGCCCCGCCCTGCCCCACCCCGCTCCCCAAACCCACCAACACACACTCAGGTATATACGTAGAAACAAAAGGAACAGAACGATATCAAGGTGACCTTGAGGTTTTTTGGGAGCTGGGGGGCATGCGATCACACGGACACTGTACAGCAGAACAAGTCGTTGGAGATGGAGGTGGAGGTGGAGGTGGAGGTGTTTTTTTATTTTTCCTTTTTTTAAATTTTGCCAGAAAAAGCCCCCCCCGGCAGAGGAGTGCGCTCGGCAGAGGAGGAGGAAGCGCCGCGTGTCCCACAATGCACTGCAGGCACAGCAGCAGGGAGAACACTGACCTGAGAAGTTTCCATGACAACTGACTGACAGTCTGAGAGACAGAGGTCGGAGTTGGGTTTGCAGTTCTGCCGTCATGATAGAAAATTAAAAAAGAAAAAGAAACCCAGGAAAGAAAGGCGAGTGACGACCGAGTGATTGACTGTTTTTGCTTTTTTTCTTCTTTTTTCCGGTTCCTCCGTCACATCAGCGATTACTATTTTGACTGTTGTTGTTGTCGTTGTTGTTGTTGTTATTATTATAATTATTATTATTATTATTATTATTATTATTATTGTTATTATTTGACACCATCTTGAAGAGTGTGCTTCCACACTGGACAGAGTGAAGCCCTGTGAGGAGTCGTCTCCGTGTCGAGGACGTTCCTCTTGGAATCACACCGTGCCCCCCCCCCCCAGGAGGTGACAACGCCAGGTCCGTTTCCATAGCGACTGGTCTGCGTTTCAGTGCCTCTCTGCTGCAGTGCGGCCACGTGACATCCCCCCCAAAAAAACGACACGTTGGCTCCGATCCTCCGATTGGCTGCGGAGGGAGGGTGTGGGCGGGGCCAAAGCGGGCGTGTCTCCGGGCGTCGCCGCGTTTCCTGCTTCTTTTTTCAGCGGTGAGAGAAAGACGGAGGCGACGCGCTCCACCACCACCAACCCTGACAACCACACCCAGTTGTGCTCTTAACTTCCATGCGCCTCCGCTATTGCTTTAAGAATTATTGAAAACAAGTAACGGAATTTCAGGAGGAGAATCAACATTAAAAATAAAGAATGTGAGAAATAATTACAAACAAAGTGAATCCAAAAATAGAAATGAATCTCATCAGAGCTGACTCTGATGTCGTTCCCTAAATAAAAAAGCCAAGTACGTTGAAAATACACTTTATCCTTGTGAGTAAACGTGGAATAATATCAAATATGTTACTTTTAAAAAAATAAACCAAACAAATGATAAGATGAGATGATTAAGGCGAAACAACAAACCTGCAACATAAGAAATAAGAAACCAAGTTTTAAAAAAATACAAACGAATCAAGAGCCGTCGCCCACGACAACGGACACGTCGAAACCCAAAGGTCGCGGCAGCCTCGTCTTCATGGCTTTCGTGACGGCGGGAAACGGCAACCGGGGGAAACGCCCGGGGGCCACGCCCTGCTCCGCCCCCCCCCCCCCCCCTGCGCGCGGCCGCCGCCCTTCCTTCCTGCGCCGGTGCCACTTCCTCTTCCTCCGAGAGCTTTGGCCGCCGGGGGGGGCGGTGGCAGCGGCGCAGGTCGGGATGAACAGTGTGAGGTCTTGTAAAGTTCATGCATCTGGAGTCTGTTCATCTCACTCTTCTTCAAAAGACACGAAGAGGACGGAGCAAAAACAACAACAACCCAAAGAACGAGTCGGCATTCAGAAAACACGGAGGGAGCGTTGAGGGCGGAGGAGGAAGGAAGTGCTTCCATTTCGGAATGTAAGTAGAGATAGTCGCGGTGGTTGGACGCCTCCGTCACCGCCAGGACGGAGGCGGTGGGTACCAGAAAAAGCCACCAACACGGAGAGTTCCTTCCCCGGGTGTTGTCACTTTGTTCTTTGAGAGGAGACGGAAGGAGGAGAAGAGGAGGAGAGGAGGTGAGGAGAGGAGCTGTTATGGATCCTAAACTAGGCACCGTCATGGTGGAGCACCGCCGGTTGGTGTTTTTGGAATCCCGCCTCGTGGCCGTCATGCTTCCTTTCTCTTCTGCGTCCTCACGTCGGAGCCGCTGCCGCACGCGACCGAGGCGCCTCCATGGTTTTTGCCGCTGCGTGGAGTTCCAGGGAAGACGGCCCCACCCCCTGCGGTGCGGAGGCAGAGCGGCGAAAACAAGGCATGTCCTTCTCCCTGCTCCATCCCTCCGTCATTATGTGGTCATACAGCCCAGAGGTGTTCATCTTCTTCATCTTCTTCGTCTTCTTCGTCTTCTTCTTCCCCAGCCCCCAGGTCGGCTTCAGGCGGCGATGGCGCAAGGGGAGATGTGGGTGGAGTCCGTTTCGGATTCTTTGGCAAGAGAGGGTGGAGGAGTGGGCGGGAATCCTGCTCGGAATACGACGTTTGGCTGGAAGTCCATGGATTGATCTGCAGGAGAAGAAACACAGCAGGTTACAAGCAGCCCAAACCGGCTGTTTCCACCTGGTGACGGGGAAACTCAGGTGTTGGGCTCATGAGGACTCAGGTGATTTGCATCGTCAGAATCTTTGAATTGATCCTGCATCCAGAGGACGGAGCATCACAGCACCACCTTCGTCCGTGTGGTCGCTGTGGTGTGCAGCGGTTTGCTGAGGTTAGAAATGCGTCGTTGGATCAACTTCAACGTTTCTCTCAATACCAGAGACTGGGAAGCAGGGTTTAGGTGAAAGAAAAAACAGTTTCCCTTCCAGGTTTTACATTTTGTTGAACAAGTGACGGTGGAAGAGGAGGAGGAGGAGGAGGAGTAAAACCATCACATGTTGTCATCATTTTGGCCAAACAGAACACGCTCTTGAGAATGGCCAGTCAAGCTTTGGTGCAACGACATATCTTGCCACCAGATGGAGACAGAGGATATAAATAATGAGTCTTGTTTTTAACTTTCAACGAAGGTTTAAATCTACTTCAACCACAAACCTGCGTCCGTGTGCGGTGCAGCGCGTGCAGCGCGTGCAGCGCGTGCAGCGTGTGCAGCTTACACAACCACTTGTGGCAGAAATGTAAGACGGCTGCACGGAGGCGGCCATTTTGCACCGCCATGTTTCTACAGGAGCTCAGAATGGACAAACCAAACACCGGCTCGAGACAGGGAGGTGTTTTTCGGGAGCCACCGCCATGTTGCACCGCCATGTTGCACCGCCGTGGGGAGGGTGTTGATCTGCATCCTCTCCACTAGATGTCGCTCAATGAAACCTTTTGATTTTCCTCAGTTTCTAGACTTCATTGGTGTTGTTTTCTAATAGTGATCAATGCTGCGTTTTACAGCTCTGCTTGACTTAGCTGCGGGTGTTTTACTTAGTGTAAGAAAGATATGAATCCATAGCTTGGTGACTTTGTGACTTGTTGGTGTTTGAGGATAAAAATCAGCTCAGTTTGAAATGTCGTTCTGAAAAGTCTGGAAAGATCAGCAGAGTGTTCTTTCACAATAAAAGCCCCTCCTGCCTCGCCCCCGCCGCAGTATCTGCTCAGCTCAGTCTGACCTACTTGTATTATTTCACAAGTCTGGCACCAGCCTCCATCTGTGCCCAAAGATACTGTGGCTAAATGCAACACACACACACACACACACAGAGCTGACTCACTGAGCACAGGGAGGAGAGTGAGATGGAGGGAGGGAAAGAACGACAGAGCAGAAGAAGAGGACTTGAATTATGGACGAATGGACGAATGAAGGAGAAAGGAGCTTAGAGAGAGATGAGAGGGTGAGGAAAGAGGGAGAGAAAGAAGGTGAAGATACTTGGGAGGATGGATAGGAAGAAAATGTTGAGAGAGATGGAGACAGATAGAAGAGAAAAAGAAGTAGACAAATAGATACAGTAGAGATCAACAGTATATATATACATATATATATACTGTATATATATATAAATATATATATATATATATATATATATATATATATACATATATATATATATATATATATATATATATATATATATATATATATATATATATATATATATATACATATATATATAAATATATATAGCGAGAGAGAGTTGTGCATCAGTCACATGAGTCAGTGGCTGAATTGATTGAGGAGCATCACACCACCAAGACTACCCAGAACCCCCTGCACCACCCAGAATCCCTGCATCACCCAGAACCACCTCCATCACCCAGAACCCCCTGCCTCACCCAGAACCCCCTGCACCACCCAGAACCCCCTGCACCACCCAGAACCCCTGCATCACCCAGAACCCCCTGCATCACCTAGAACCACCTCCATCACCCAGAACCCCCTGCACCACCCAGAACCACCACCATCACCCAGAACTCTCTACGTCACCCAGAACCTCCTGCATCACCCAGAAGCCCCTGCATCACCCACAACTCCCTACATCACCCAGAACCCCCTGAATCACCCACAATGCCCTGCACCACCCAGAACCCCCTGCATCACCCACAACCCCCTACGTCAGTCAGATCCCCCTGCATCACCCACAACCTCCTGCATCACCCACAACCCCCTATGTCACACAGAAGCCCCTATATCACCCAGAGCCCCCTGCACCACCCAGAACCCCCTACGTCAGTCAGAACCAAATATATTAGTAAAAAAAAGATAAAGATACACATTTTATTCATGCAAAACATGAAATGTGTGGGAAGAGTTTTATTATCATAATATATTTTGTGAATCCGAAGAATCTTTGGGGTCCTTACTGATGTTACGTGGAGGAAACCCCATGTTTTGGGTGGGGGTCCTTACTGATGTTACGTGGAGGAAACCCCATGTTTTGGGTGGGGGTCCTTACTGATGTTACATGGAGGAAACCCCATGTTTTGGGTGGGGGTCCTTATTGGTGTTCCATGGAGGAAACCCCATGTGAGCACGGGGAGAACATGCAAACTCCACACAGAAAGGCCCCTCATTGGGAGATAACCCACCAGAGCACAGTGCCACCAGCGCCCCAGGCGGGAATCGAACCCACAGTGTAATGCACTGTGCCACCTGCTCAGACGCTGCCGACAGGGGGGCGCAGTTGACGGTGCAGTTGACGGTGCAGTTGACGGTGCTATCAGCAGCTGCGAGCCATTTCTTTGTGAACGAGCCCCCTCGCTCTCGGGGCCTTTGATTAAGTATAAAACAGCGGGCCGGCTCCGGGCCCCGTACTCACTGTCTGGCCCTCCAGAGAGAGCGGGGGAGTCTCTCTGCCGGCGTGGGGCCCGGCCAGGCGGCGTCCTGCGGTTCCCGTCCCTATGGCTGCGACAGAGGAACCAACATTTCAACAAAAACATGATGTTCTTGGCTTAGGTTCGTTCCACTCTTGAAGACTTTTGTGCTGTTTGGCTTTTGAACGTCTTCATGTTTCAACGTTTCTAACTCGGCATTAAAACGCAATAGAAATAAAAACCAGCATTTAAAGTGTATTTTTCCATGTCGATATACAATAACTGTTGCCATGGAAACGACCGATGAGGTTCCAAGTGAACACAGAAAAATGCCACCATGACTACATGACATAGCTTGGTTTCATTTTGGGAATCCAGCGACAGTCCCAGCTGATGTTGATGAGTGACTGGGCGTCATAACCTGCTCCTCCAAAGCCCTTTCAATTCCCCAAAAGAATCATTTAGCTCTTTGTAAAATGGGGACATCGCTCTCAAAGACACTGACAGGGAATAAAATGTGAAGATGTCTTTATTCGAGTCCTGGGGAGTTGAGGAGCGGCTTCCTCACGTTCATCATACGTCAGTGGTTCTGAGTCGTTATGAAACAGTTCAATGATGAAATATTAAAATGATAATATCTGCAGCAACAACCAACACGACTCACCAGTTTGCTCAGGTCTCCTGGACTCTCCTCTCCCTTCCTCCTGTCCTCCCTCTCTCTCTCCCTCTCTCTCGCTCTCTCTCGCTCTCTCTCGCTCTCTCTCGCTCTCTCTCGCTCACTCTCTCTCTCTCTCTCTCAAAACAAAATCATGGGTGGTTCATGGCTTTTTCTGGTACAAGGCCTCGCGACTTCCTCCATCAGTAATTACACATATCTGCAAGACCAAGAACACACACACAATGATGTATTCATATTAATAACAATAACAATAATAATAATACATGTATTTATATTTGGCCCATCAAAATAAAAGGCGACGGTTTCAGATTGTTAGAATAATTCTAATAAAATAGCAACGGTGTTGGAGGGCGATGTTTAATCTGAACTGCGACGGCTCCAGAATCTCCTCTCAGCCAATCAGAACGCAGATCAGGTGTACACTATACCTGAACGTCAGCACCTCAGAAGAACGAGGTGAACTTCTTGCCGAAACCAGAGATGGCTGCAGAGAAGAAGGAGAAGAAGGAGAAGAAGGATGGAAGGTTAGAAAGCAGCAGCTGTCAAACAGAGTAATAATAAAAACATCTGTCCTGGTTATATGCTGGTTATGGTTACGTATGTCCTGGTTATATGCTGGTTATCGTTATGTCCTGGTTATATGCTGGTTATGGATAGGTCCTGTTTATATGCTGGTTATGGTTATGTCCTTGTTATATGATGGTTATGGTTATGGTTATGGTTATGGTTATGGTTATGTCCTGGTTCTATACTGGTTATGGTTATGGTTATGTCCTGGTCTATGCTGGTTATGGTTATGTCCTGGTTCTATACTGGTTATGGTTATGGTTATGTCCTGGTTCTATGCTGGTTATGGTTATGTCCCGGTTCTATGCTGGTTCTGGTTAGGGTTATGTCCTGGTTATGGTTGTGTGCTCGTAGTACCGTCGCCCAGCTTGCCGGCCTGCTCCGCCGCTCCCCCAGGCAGGATCTTGGACAGCATGCCCTCCCCCTCCATGCCGGGCTGCCCTGCTGCAGCGCTGCCGATACCACCTGGTCTGGGAGCAGCTTTAGAGCCTGGAGGAGAGAGAGGGGGGGGGGGTGGATCCAATACAAACTGTGACATATCAGCAGGTGGACCTATGAGCTTGAACATGAACATGATGGCCACCGTACCTCCCTCCTCAACTCACTAACTAGATACGTGACATTAAAATGTCTAAAACCGAATTGTCAGTATAACTAACCAATGAATCAAACAACTAACTAGTCAGTTAACTCACCAACTAACTAACTAACTAGTCAGTTAACTCACCAACTTACTAACTAGTCAGTTAACTCACCAACTAACTAACTAGTCAGTTAACTCACCAACTAACTAACTAACTAGTCAGTTAACTCACCAACTAAATATGTCAAAATCATTAACTCACCTTACCAACTTCACCTATTATTTGTCAGTGCTACCAACTAATGACTAATTAAATGTGTGTGTGTGTGTGTGTGTGTGTGTGTGTGTGTGTGTGTGTGTGTGTGTGTGTGTGTGTGTGTGTACTGTACCTATGCCTGTGAGGGGGGGCTGGGGGGTCTTGGTGGCCATGTTGGGAGCTGCTTTGGCTCCGATGGCCGTCACTGGGGGAGGGTCAACCTTTACCTGTTAGGAGGGAGGGGGAGGGAGGAGGGAGAGTAATGCCAGATGAGAATGAATCGTGATGTTTACACTGATGAAAATTTCCAAATGTCTGCATCTCCTCATGTGACAGAGAGAGAGACAGAGTCGAGGACGGAGCAGCCGTCAGAAAGAAAGAGAGGAACGGAGAGAGAGACGGAGTGACGGAGAGAGAGAGACGGAGTGACGGAGAGAGAGAGACGGAGTGACGGAGAGAGAGGGAGACAGAAGTGGAGCGGTAGAGCGTTTGCCCTGCGTTGTGCTGTGGCAGCAGAATGGCGGTTCGATGCCGTTGGACCGTTGTCAAACAGTGTTTGTCTCTGAGTTCACCCCGTGAGAGAGACTTGCAGAACGCCCCGAGCGATCAATAAATATCTCACCCAATCAACTGATCGATACCTGTTATTGAACAGGACAAAGCCCTCTCTCCTCTACACTCTTGGGGTCGCAGAGGAAGAAAGGTTGGAACCTCCTGATAATAAAACAAATACGCGATCCCATTGCCAGGAGAAATGCCGTTCTTTTTTCTTTACTGATGTGTCACGTCCGACATCACGAACACGGCGGAAAGGGGGCGTGTCCTGTTTCCAGTGAGATGAAAAAAAAAGAAATATAAACATAAAAGTGTAAAACTTCAAAAACACAAAGGTCTCATCACCCGTTGAGACCGGCTTCCCTCTGTTGCTACCAAAGAGCCGTTCCAAAGAAGGGGATGGTTGGTGTATCTACAGCGCTCCGTCAGCGGCAGGGAGCGGAGACGCTCCTCCGGTTCGGGGACCGGCTTGGGGCGGTGCCGGAGTGTCTCGGGGCCCGGTGGGGAGTGTGGGGCTTCTCTGCTGTGGTCCCATTAGTTAGGTCCCCACACTCACAACGTGTCATGGTCCCCCAGGCGGGAAAAAAGTCAAAAAGTTGTGAAAATGGGATTTGAAACGATAGAATACAGAGACAGGGATGTTCCCCTCATTTACGCGCCGGCATCCAAAACGTTAACGTGCGACACATGGCGGATGGGCCGAAATGAGCAGGTTGACCCGTGTGTCCTGTTCACATCTGAGCCGGAGCCGATAAAAACCCGGGTATTACCTTTCCCACTGATGGCAAATGCTGAATACTACCGGGTCTTTGGCACAGTGGGATAGTGGTATCATAACACAGTAGAACCTACTACAGTACATTTAAAATATATTATTTTCCCAGACTGTTAAGCTTTTTCGACGCCAATTCTCTGCAGAGAAACGCAAAAAATTCCTCGCATACGTAAAATGCATTTGGTGGAATACACAGATTCAGATTTCCTTTGTTTGGCGCGAACCCCGCCGCTTGTTGGAAACGCTCAATAGCTTTATGCTGCGCACTCGCTCTCCAAGGCTGGACCGTGGCCAAATAATCACACTTTATATTTGCTCCCCAACGACTCGGCGCTGCAGTCCGACAGATGTGATGCATTGTGTCCGTTCGGCGTCGGGCTCTGAATCGTTTCACCGCCGGTTAATCAATGCTTTTAATTACAGGATGGATCCCCAACATCAGAGATTGAAGTGAATGGGTCTGTGCACAGTCCAACGTTCATAAGATGGAAACTAGCTTTTATTTTACCGTTTTTTTATGACATCCTGTAGACCAAGTCGTGATCAATACGAGGCGGCAGACTTTATGAAATATATTTCATTATCCTCTCAGACAGCTTGAACATTGTTCGTGGGCTCCACAGTACAAAGACCATTACCCCCCTTGGACAGTATCCAAAGAGACAGCTCTTGAATAAAATCCACTGATAAACACATTCACCGGATGTTTCTGAGAATATCTAAATTAATTCGGGGTTTGGGGGAGAACTGAGTCTTTACTGGAAGCTCCCTGATATTCACAGCGTTAAAATACGCAGCAATCCCATTTCCAGGGGGCGGCGGCAAATTACATCAGTGACGGACAACATCCACGGCGGTCGCTCCCCACCAGACAGACAACCTGTGGCGTGGATACGTGGATCACAGGAGCAGATAAGAAATGCCAACTGTTCTTGGGGGCGACGTTGGCTCAGGAGGTAAAGCTGGGTCTACCAGTAATCAGAGGATTCCTGGTTCGATCCCCGGCTCATCCTGGCAGCACATTCAAGTGTCCTTGAGCAAGAAAGTGAACCCCCTAACTGCTCTTGTTGAGTCGCCATCGACATATGAATGTGTGTCTGAATGTGAGGCACGTACTGGAAAATGCTTTGAGTAGTCGCAAGACGAGAAAAGCGCTGAGAAGAGGAGGAAGAAGGTGAAGACGGAACAAGGGGTTGGATACAGAGATAAAGCCGGCGGCTTTGATCAACTGCATTGAGGCCAGAGGTAGGACTTCCTGGTCCTTCCTGGACCTTCCAGATCGCTCTTGCTTCTTCCAGATCCTTCCAAGGATCCATTCCAGGAACTTCCAAGTCCTCTGCAAGGTTTCAGGTCCACCATCTGGTTTTCTTCAGGATCTTGATTGATTCGAACAACAATCCAAAGATCGTCCCTCGTTCAAGCAAACAGTGTTGGATCGACACATATGTTTAGACAATTAGCTATTGCATTTTTGGACGTGTTGGATGTTTTGTTCTATTTGTGAGCCTCCACAGGAAAGATTTACCCAGAATCCCCTGTGATGTAGATCTCCACAGTGCCGCTACTGAGAGCATGTTTTGGCCTTCAAAGCAGGTTAAATATCTTTCTATTTAAGTTCAAGAGATTATTTGTCACATACATATACATACGGTCATACATATATTTATATTACTGCCTTTGTTTTATTCATCTCATCAACCAATCTATGAGTCAAGGCAGGAAGAGTAACTGAAACTATATTTCATTGCTTCCTTTAAGACCAAGACCATATTGCTACTACCCTTTGAGCTCTTCTCTGGCATGATGGTACTCACCGTGGTGGCTGGTGTGGTGCCTGGCGGTCCTGTCTGTCTGGTCTGCCCCATGGGTCCGCCGGCTGGACCCATCTGGCCTGGCTTGGCTTGGCCGGGTCCCATGCCCATACCCATGCCCATGCCCATGCCCATGCCCATGCCCTGACCCTGGGCCGGGGGCTGCTGCTGGGGCCCCGTGGTCCCAGTCACGCCTGTCTGCCCCGGCCTGGCTGCCGACGTCTGGGCCTGCTGCTGTAGCTGGGTCCTCTGTCCCGGAACCCCGTCTGTCTGGGAACACGGACCCGCCTGCCGCCCCGAGCCTGGAGGCCCGGCGCTGGAGCTCTGTCCCCTGGTAGAACTGCTACCGGATCTGGAAGAGCCTGGGTGGATGGATGGATGTACAGACAGACGGACAAATGGAGAGTTCAAATGTATAACTGTGATTAGAGCTATATCATATATATCATATCATATATATAATATGGATTCAGTGATATGAGACTAGACATCTTGAATTGTAACATTGTAAAATGGCTTAAACATTGTCTTTTCCTGGACTTAAAAGCAGTATTACAGTGAAGTGATTCTCGCCGAGTAAAGTCAACATTGAATAGCCCAACTTGTTGGGCTATTCAATGGTGATAGCACACAACGGTGATAGCACACAATATGTCCTAGGAAAAAAAAATAAAAATAAAAGTTGAAAATTCCTTTCTAATAGACCGACTAACTGACTCCTAAAATGTAATACAGTAAGTTGAATACTTATAGAATGAGATAAAAATATATAGAATAAAATACAATAAAAATAAATTGAAATAAAATGGAATAGATAGAAGGAATATGCCTATGTATATACAGATATGTGCATTTAAAGTGGCATGTGAATTAAAGTGGCATGTGAATGTGAATAGTGTGAGGTAGTGTTTGGGATAATACAGCACAGTATACAACAGTACGGCGCAGCAATACGGCATCACGAACAACCCTGAACAGTGACACAGTATGCGGTACAGTATGCTACATACAGTACAGTAGGTAGTGGAGCCTAGTGCATGGCTCAGTTAGGACCCCTGGTGAGGTCAGCGTTGACAGTTCTGATGGCTTGAGGGAAGAAACTCCGTCTCAGTCTCTCTGTTCTCGCTGCGTGACTGCGGAGGCGCTTGCCTGACGCAGCAGCTGAAACAGTCCGTTGTTGGGGTGATGAGGATCCTTCATGATCCTACGGGCTCTGCTACTACACCTCCTGGTGTATAACTCCTGCAAGGGGGGGAGGGTAGTTCCAGTGGTACGTTCAGCTGAACGCACCACCCTCTGCAGGGCCCACCTGTCCTGGGCAATACAGTTCCCAAACCAGGCAGTGATGTTGCCTGTCAGGATGCTCTCCACTGCTCCAGAGTAGAAGGACTTGAGGATCCTCACCGAGACCCGGAATTTCCTCAGCTGCCTGAGGTGGTAGAGACGCTGCCTCGCCTTTCTCACCTGAGTGTCTGTGTGAACAGTCCATGTTAAGTCCTCTGTGATGTGGACTCCCAGGTATCTGAAGCTGCTCACCCTATCGACAGAAGTCCCATTAATCAACAAGGGTGCGTGCGTCCTTGATTGTGATCCACGCCTAAAGTCCACAATCAGCTCCTTGGTTTTGCTGACGTTCAGGTGTAGGCTGTTGTCCTGGCACCAGAGTGACAGGTCAGCCACCTCCTCGCGGTAGGCCTTCTCATCGCAGTCGGTGATCAGGCCCACGACCACGGTGTCGTCAGCAAACTTGATGATGGTGTTGGAGCTGGACCTGGCCACACAGTCATGTGTGTACAGGGAGTACAGTAGGGGGCTGAGGACGCAGCCCTGGGGGGATCCTGTATTCAGGGTGAGGGAGCTGGACATGTACTTCCCCACCTTGACCACCTGGGGGCGGCCTGTGAGGAAGTCCAGGATCCAGGTGCACAGCGGACCATTCAATCCGAGCTCCATCAGCTTGACAGCCAGTCTGGTGGGGACTATGGTGTTGAAAGCTGAACTGTAATCAATGAACAGCATTCTCACATTGGCCCCCTTCTGGCCATCCAGGTGCGTGAGCGTGGTGTGCAGTACCTGGGAGACCGCGTCATCCGTGGATCTGTTGTTCTGGTACGCGAACTACAACGGGTCCAAGGTGCGGGGAAGAGAGGCGCAGATGTAATCCTTAATCAGCCTCTCAAAACACTTCATGACCACCGAGGTGAGGGCCACCGGACGGTAGTCATTCAGGCAGGTTGGAGAGGCGATCTTCGGGACAGGAACGACGGTGGACCTCTTGAAGCAGGACGGGACCACTGATTCAGCCAGGGAGATGTTGACCTACGTTACAACCGAGGACTCATGCGCCGTTGGTGATTAATGGGACTTCTGTGGACAGGGTGAGCAGCTTCAAGTACCTGGGAGGCCACATCACAGAGGACTTAACATGAACTCTACAAACAGACACTCTGGTGAGAAAGGCGAGGCAGCATCTTTACCACCTCAGCTGAAGAAATTCAGTGTCTCGGTGAGGATCCTCAAGTCCTTCTACTCTGGAGCGGTGGAGAGCATCCTGACAGGCAACATCACTGCCTGCTTTGGCAACTGTACTGCTCAGGACAGGCGGGCCCTGCAGAGGGTGGTACGTTCAGCTCAACGTACCACTGGAACTACCCTCCCCTCCCTGCAGGACTTATACATCAGGAGGTGTCGTAGCAGAGCTGCAGCATCATGAAGGATCCTCACCACCCCAACAACGGACTGTTCCAGCTGCTACGGTGGAGCAAGAGCCTCCACAGCCACACAGCGAGAACAGAGACTGGGACGGAGTTTCTACATCAAGACATAAGAACTGTCAACGCTGACCTCACCAGGGGTCCTAACAAAAAGTACTGAGTCACTCACACTGCCTTACTGTACTGTATGTAGCATACTGTACTGCATACTGTATCACTGTTCTAGGATACTGCATACTGTGCTGTATTACTGTTCTGTTCGGTGTTACTGTATTGCTGTGTAGTACTGTTGTATACTGTGCTGTATATCTCCACACACACTACGCCACTTTAATGCACATATCTGTATATACATAATAGCCTATCCCATATACATAAGTATATTGGCTTTATTTAAATGTTACACCCCCACTCCTTATTACCTCCTTGAGTTATTTTATTTTATTTTATTTTATTTTATTCTATATTATTCTATTTACTTACTGCATTATGTTTTAGGAATCAGTTAGTTTCAGTTAGTTGGTCAGGTAGAAATTTGTTAGCTTTTGTGTTTAGTCGAGAACATATTGTGCATAATCACCAGGTGCGTTGCATTGACATTTCACTGCATTAATGTTTGGAAGTATGTATATATGTATGTGACAAATAAACCTCTTGAATCTTGAATAAACTGCCGATACCAAGCACTTTTAAATCCAATGCCTTTACTGGACCGCGCAGGTTTTGAACATCGCACAATGATTGAAACATAATCCTTGCTTCTCCATTAGAAACATCTTACATGCATCTTACATGTCTATGAATCAGTTATTCTCTGATATCTGATAAATACGACATGGCTCGAGGTATCATATGTTTGTATTGGTCGATACTCTCAGATGACAATAACCCTTTTTAGACTGTTGGACCGATATCTGATCTGTTGGTAATGGTGCATCCTTAACTGTGAACTATGTGCCCTTAGTTGTTAAACATAACTCATTATTTTGTACACTACGTCTGTGTTCAACCTAAAGGGCGTTTCATTTATAGTCGTGTTCATGGTTCATGGTGATCTCAAAGCCAAGATGTAATGACTACGCATAATACTTTTTGGACAATAAGCCAGCGCACCACCCAAGGTAGAAACATTTAATTGGAAAAGCTACGCATAGCGTAGTTAATTAAAAACTGTTGATCCCTGAGGGGACAAACTCTAAAGAGCAATGGTTGTTACAGCCAGGGACCTAAACCAGGGATACTGTCTCTCAATCTCTGTGTGGGGTTTGGGCTCATTAAAAAAACATTGCTTTTACTGTCCTGCTGGGCCCCATTTAAACACACTCACAGTCTGGCATAATGGCATACCTCAAAATTGCCACTATTTTTGAGCTATTTACTGTTTCTCTATGGTACTCCCTGCTGTGGCACATAGATTCCACAGTCAACACCATACATCTTCCACAAATAACAGATTTTAGCACCAAAAGTTCAAATTTCAAGCTCTTATTAAAACGATAGTTGGCAAAATATGATGTATGGTACTCCAAGCTGGCATGCCCACTCACTATCACAAATAATTCCTTTGCATTCGTTGTGACTTTTTCAGACAGAACAACTACAGCTTTTTTACATCTATCCATCATTCCATTCAGTTCAAAGGTGGAGGAAAAAATAAATCCTCCAACTCACCAACCTTCCATGTTTCCTTAGAGTGGTCACTATATTGAGGTTGCTCTGCTTATTGACCTCATAATGTTGGTGAGAACTCGCTTTGTTTATTACTAGTTTCTATGGAGTTCCAAATGCATCATGATCAATCAATAACCAGACCCTGAGTGGCTCATTTTCAATCAGCATAATATTTTCCAAATCCATTAATAAGTTGAATGAACATATTTTTGTCATGTCTCATATGAAACAAATTGAAAATAACGGCTAAATAAATAAAGAATGAATGCACAAATCTGTTAATCCTCAATATATCCATTAACTATCAGAATTTTTTTTTTTAAATGGACCAATGTTAGAAATACAGTATATATACCATATCAGAAATGTAATAAAGCATGCACACTGAATCATTTTCAAATAAATACACATGGTACAAGCCCACGACAGATGACCCAGAATCAGGTAAACTAGCAGAGATTTGAAGCTCCAGGGAGTTACCTGGTTGTTGTCCCTGGAGGTCTCCAGGCTGGGACTTGCTGCGGGACGACCGGTGTGGATCTCCCTGCCTGGAGGAGCGCTGGCCGTGGTGGTGGCCCGATGGATCCCGGGAGTAGTCCGAGGCGTGGTACCCTCCGGAGCGTGAGTCCCCGCGCCTCCCCGCGGAGGACGACCTCACTGAGGGGTCGTGGCGTATCGACGGGTCCTTGGGGTGGCCCTTGGAGGACCTGGACGCCCTCGGCTCGTCCGAGTGGCGCGACGACGAAGAGTGCCGCCCGGAGCCGGTGTGGTGGCGTTGGTCACGAGTGGAGCTGTGTCGTCCACCGTGGCCGTACTCATCCTGGGGCCACAGGTCTTCTTCTGGGGGCTCGTCGTAGTCGTGGTAGGTGTGTTTGACGCCGTGGCGGCTTCTCCCGGAGGAGTGGCCACTTCCGTAGTGGCGGGAGCTGGAACGCGGCTTCTCGAACCAGTCGGTCTCCTCCTGGCCCAGATGGTAGGCTTTGGAAACCGAGAGCAGATCACAGTCAATCTCCATGTCGTTGGGAGACAGCGGCATGCAGGCTGAGAGAGGACGGGAGGGGAGAAGGGAAGGAAGGAGGGAGGGAGAGAAGACAAAAAGGAGGTAGAAGACCAACCGCATGCAAAAGAAAAAGAAGAGGGGAAAATAAAAATGGGAAAAAAAGAGAGACAGAAAATAAAATAAAAGTTTTACAACCATGCAGAATTCATCCACACATCACGTTACACATTAGAGACAATTTCAAGAATAAATCACAAACTGCAAAATTGTCCACTTGTCTTAAGTTTAGACCTTTTTCCCCAAAACCAGTAAAAATGACTGGAGTGGAAGAAAGTACCTGATCAAGAAGACGAGCTGGTTTTAAAGGAAACATTTCTCAGCATTCAGTTTGAAATGGTGGGCTATTTTGCAGCGCAGACAGAGAGATCATAAACATATAAACCTAACGCCAGGGCACGACAAATATAATGAAAGACAAAACCCTGTTAAGGAAAAGTAAAGAATCTGTGAACATGCAAAGAAAAGACACCAGAGTGAGACAACTGTCTCTCCGCAGAACCATGCCAGTGTTTGGTAAGACAGACAGAACGGATGGGCAGGCAGACAGACAGACAGCAGTCCACGGATACACGATCTCCCAGTGACTCTCAAAAAAACACCAGCATGCAACAACTATCTCTGTTTCTCTCTTTCTCTATCTTTCTGTTTCTAAGCCTATCCTCTGGGTGGGTGGGGGATGTTCAGTGGGGTGGGGGCAGTAGAAGGTAGTGAAACTGTGTGGGTGTTCATGTCCCACAGTTACCTTCGCTGTCAGACACAGCGCAATGGTAATCGTCTATAATGTACATATCGTCCGGTTTGTAGACGTGGGTCCGGGGAAGGTCCCGAATGTGGTCTTGCACATCTGGAAGCGAGTGGCTGGAGCCGTACTGGCCGTAATAGTAATGGTATCTACTGCTGCGGCTGTCGTATGGATCGGAACCTAAGCTTGAGGATCGGCCAGAACCCATAAGCTTCCCCAGGGGGCTGAGCGGGCTCTCCTCTTCGGAGTACTGCCGGGTCGGATTCCGGCCACGGCTGTAGCCGGAGCGATATGAGCGGTCGTCCCGTTCATAGGAGCGGCTGCGGTAACCAGAGTAGTCCCTGGACGAGATCTTGTCCATGCCGTAGCCGGTGGAGCGGGAGCGGCCGGTGGAGGTGTAGTATATCCTGTCGTCCTCCTCCGCCATCGCACCATAGCACCGGCTACCGTGACCGACGCTGCCGCTGCCGGCCTCGTAGGTACTCCTCTTGAAGCCGTAGTCCTCGATCAGCTGTCGCCCTCGGATGCTGGAGGAGGCGTAGCCCCCTGCAGCCGCTGGGGAGTAGGAGGCCAGGTCTGCCTCCACATCCCGGGCCTCCTCGATGGGCGAGAACTTGGAGATTTTCTGCTCCATGCTGCCCGGCTTTCTGTGCTTGCTGCGCTTGGTGGACATAACAGCGGGAGCCAGAAGGCTTCTGGAGGACGCTGAGGGTTTCTGCGACCCAGCGCGGATGCCGCCGTGTTTGTAGTCGTAGTCATAGTAATAGGAGGATCCCCCACCCATGCTAGCGCTTGCGCTGCTGCTGCTGCTGCTGCCCCCTAGAGGTCCGTGCCTGTAGCTGCTCTTACCCCTGCCGTGGTGGTCGTACAGCTCTTCCTGCATCGCCGCCTCCTCCTCTGCCGTCCTGCCGTACGAGGAGCTGCCCGTTCCGCTGCGTGCCGAGCCGCTGACGGTGCCGCCGTGGCCATGGACATCGCCCGGGTAACGCCCGCTGTTGCTGTGGTGCATCATGTCTGCCGCCGTCGTGCCCAGCCCATCTTTGGCTGTCAGCTCACTGACGTCATCTATCATCATGTAGTTCCGCGGGATGCTCTGCTCCAAACCGGGAGCCCCGTACATCCCGTCCGCCATGCCGTAGGTGGAAGGGCTGTCGACCGAATGCCCATAGGCATTGGACACTGTCGCAGTGTACTGGCCATAAGAGCTAGCCGTGGTGGTGGTGTAGCCGTAAGTATTAGCCGTGGTGGTGGTATACTGGGCGTAAGAATTAGCCACACTCGAGGTATACTGGCCGTATGTGTTGGCGGGTGTAGACGAGTAACCTCCGTAGCTACTGGACACTGGTGCTGAGCCGTAGGGCCCATAGGAGCTGGCCATGGTTGTAGTGCCAGTGTACTGACCATAAGAGGGAGCTGCACTGGAATAGGTGGAGTCCTGGGCTGTTGTGGTCACCACTACGGTAGGGTTGCTGATTGTCTCGTAGTTGGTGGGCATCTTATGCTCGAGGTCAGCTAGCGATGTCTGCCTGGGTCGTCCTGGGTGGACTGTGAGGATGTCGGCCTGCGGCTGCCCAGGGTACGGGGTGGTCTGAGTCGGGTATGAGGACACAGCACTGGGGTAGGGAGAGCTGTGGGTGGGGTACGGGGGTTGACCAGGTGGTGCAGGCCCGAAGCCAGTGTGCCCAGGCTGGGGTTGTGGCTGAGGAGCAGCTGGTACTCCTAGGTCTGTCTGGGGGTAGGGGGGGTGGGACTGTGGGTAAGTGTGGGAAGGATAGGGGGTTTGAGACTGGTAAGAGGGTGCTGCAGTGGGGCCATGGCTCTGGAGGGGAGTGGGTTGTGGCAGTGCCTGGGACTGAGACACAGTTGGATAGGGAGGCTGGTTGAAGGTCGAAGACTGGTATGGCACACTTGTTTGTTGTGTCGGCGCCGCCGACTGGCTCTGGGGGTACTGGTAGGAGAGGAAGGACGAGGTAGGTGGGTACTGGGCCACGGTGTTGAGGTCGCTGGTGAACTGGCTGAGAGGCGCGGTGCTTGGCCTTGCTGTCAAAAGGCCGTTTGTCTCATACGAGGCTGCCGCAGCAGCCAGTCGCAGGTTATTCAACTCACTGTCGGACATATAATCCCTGGTGTCGCCCATACACCTCAGATACGCAATATCCCTCCGCTCTCTCTCCTTCACAAGTGTCTCCTTCCTCTGGTGGATGCCCAGCTCCAGATATCTCAGCTTGGCATCGATCTCTTTCTCCTCCTCCTCCAACTCGGCCTGCTGCTTTCTCAGCTTGGTCGACTCCTGCTCCACGGCCTTCAGCTCGTGGGTGAGGTCTTTGAGGAGGCTGGCTTTAGCGGCAAGGCCAGTGCGAGAGCCCGGCTTGAGGCTGGGCACAGAGGGCATGTACACCTGAGGGAGCCCGGGCGCCATCATGGGCATGTGGGCTGCGATGGCGGCGGTCTCCTCAGGCGGGGGGCTGGGTAAAGTGCGCTTCACCTTCCTGAGCAGAGAGCTCTGCTGCAAGGCTGCCAACTGGAGAGAGAGAGAGGGAGGGGTGGGGCAAGACAAGTTATGTGGAATGGGGGAGGGAGGACACAGAGAAACAAGAAGATAGAGAGACAAGGGATGAGTGTGTAAATAAAAGGAAGAGGGGATCGGAAGAGTGTGAAAAGAGGGGGTGTATCACCAAAGAGAGTGGGCGGAGGAAATGAAATAGGAGAGACATGGAGGAATGGAGAGAGGTTATAAAGAGGTAGAGAGGGATTGTGGGACAAGAGGCAAAGCAGAAACACAAAGGCATGGGAAAAGGGAAAAGGATGAGAAAGGTTGTAAAAGGGATAGCAATACGGGAGATGGAAAGACAGGAGAAAGGTAGAGAGGAAGCAGAACGTGTTGAGAAATACAGTGTGCAGAGTGGAGGAGTGGCAAAGAAGAAAGGAGCGAGAGAAGAGATGGAGGGGTGAGGAAAGAGGACACAAGAAAGACAAACAGTGAAAACACAAGAAAGAAAGTAGATGGAAGGATATGGGTGAGAGAAGGACAAAGCATGGGAGAAGAGAAGGAGGGAAGGCGGAGGGGGAAGAATGGAGGAGTTGAGAGAGGACGTAGAAGTAGGACAAAGGAGAAACGCAGACACAGGGACAAGGTGGAGTGTTAGTGTTTGAAAACATTAAAAAGAAATGAGCAATGTCTGTCCCACACTTTACAAGCAGAGGATTTTCAGTCCTGCTTCATCGTCAATACTTTATTGAAACTAAATGTTTGTGGGAAAACATTAACTTTAAATTGTTTCTAGAAGTGGAACCAGCCTCATCATTGGAAACTGTCGCCATAACATGACAGTGATGCATAGTTAATTGCTGGACTCTGGTCTTGCGTCCAAAATCCATGAAAAAACAGGCTTTCATTTTCATTTCAGTGACGCATATCCTCATTTAAAAAGCACAAACTCAAAAAATGATAGCATTGTACCGGAAGTGCTTACCCCAATAGCTGATAAATACAATAATATTCAATAACAGAATGTATCATTACACTTTAATCTAATATGAAGATAATATTCTTTGACCACCCGGTCACTTAAACGTTACATATCTTGTGAAAAAAACCCGCTGTTTCCCATGACGTCACGAGAGACTGAGATGGAAAGATGACGGTTTGCTCTGAAAAACCCATGAACGACAAATGGGATTAGTCACTGCAGCTTTCACATAAAACATTCATAACAGGCATAAAATATAAAATGTCAGACAAAATGACATTAAAGCAGGAGTTGTTTGCTCTAAGTCACAGAGGCCGGTCAGCATGGAAGTCCCTGATTATTTGGATGTAAACACGATGAGGAAGCATCAGCTCAGTAATAGATGTAAAAGATGGCGACATGAAGGGAACACTGTGCACCGTGTAAACAATGTCTTTAAAATACAAGTTTAGTCAATTAACCCACTGCCTGAACCCACTGGCTCTGTTCCAGTTATAAAGTACTCAATTACAGTACTCAGTTTGTTATGGCTGTGTTCTAGGCAAGAGGTTCCCAAAAGTTTTTATTGCAAAGTTAATTTGTATATTAGTGTAGACACCAATCAGCCACAACATTAAAACCACTGACAGATGAAGTAA
The DNA here is from genome assembly GCF_960531495.2 of Zeus faber. Lineage (NCBI taxonomy): Eukaryota > Metazoa > Chordata > Actinopteri > Zeiformes > Zeidae > Zeus > Zeus faber. The sequence continues at coordinate 1,003,215 of NC_137194.1, read as the reverse complement.
ATAACATTGCTCATGCTTGTTCCATCTGTCACGGGGTTATATTAGGCAGCAGGTGAACAGTCAGTTGTTGAAGTTGATGTGTTGGAAGCAGCTTAAGGATCTGAGCCACTTTGACAAGGAGCACATTGTGATGCTGGACGATTTGGTCAGAGCATCTCCACAACCACAGGTCTTGTGGGCTGTTCCCACTATGCAGTGGTTACTACCTACCAAAAGTGCTCCAAGGAAGGACGCAGGTGTGGAGACAAGTCTAGGCCATCTGGTTCGATGATAGAAAGGTGTAGAACACACAGTGCATGGCAGCTTGCTGCGTATGGGAGCGCTCACAGTGTCCATGCTGACCCCTGTCCACCCCTGAAAGCACCTACAATGGACACGTGAGCGTCACAACTGGACCATGGAGCAATGGAAGAAGGTGGAGGTCTGATGAATCACCTTTTCTTCTACATCATGTGGATGGGTGGGTGCGTGTTGTTAACCTGGGGAGAAGATGGCACCAGGATGCATTATGGGAAGAAGACAAGCCGGCGGAGGCAGTGTGATGCTCTGGCCAATTTTCTGCTGAGAAACCTTGAGTCCTGACATTCATGTGGATGTTACTTTCACACGTACCACCTACCTAAACATTGTTGCAGACCAAGTTGGCCCCCTCATGGAAAGTATTCCCTGCTGGAAGTAGCCTCTTTCAGCAGGATAATGTGCCCTGCTACACTGCAAAAATTGTATAGGAATGGTTTGAGGAACATGACAAAGAGTTCAAGGTGTTAACTTGGCCTCCAACTTCCCCAGATCTCAATCCCGATCCCGATCCATGGGGGCCCCACCTCGCAACTTCCAGGACTTAAAGGATCTGCTGCTAACATCTTGGTGCCAGATACCACAGGACACCTTCAGAGTCTGGTGGAGTCCATGCCTCGATGGGTCAGAGCTCTTTTGGTGGCACGAAGGTGAGCTACACAATATTAGGCAGGTGGATTTAATGTTGTGGCTGATCGGTTTATACTTTAGCTGACTGTAGTAACCCACCATATCGCTTAACATCGAACTTAAACCGACAAAAAGTAACAAATCTATCAACAAAAACGCACCACACATTTGTATAGCCTGCCCTCAAGTCTAATTCGCTAGATCAACATGTACATTCTGTAGGTACACATTATGGTTTTGGTTATGGCCCAAAGACCTACAGTGATCGGCCAAAAAAGGGCCAAATTACCCTATATATGGTTTATATATCCCTTATCTTTTCAACATGGAAATTAATTTCCAACATGATTATCCAATTATCTACGGTAGAGCATTAGCTGAGTGGGCGTACCTGGCTCTGGAGCGCCTGTTGCTGGTACAGGGACAGTCTGGCCTTGGTGTGCTCGTCCGTGGTGGGGCTGAGGGGCTTGGGGTCCGACATGGACCTCTGGGTGCTCTTGATGGGCCGGGGCATGGAGGGGTGGCGCTGGGGCGACTCGGCCGTGTAGGACTTCTGCTGCGGGGTCACGTGGGCCTTGTTGAGCCTCTCGTTGGACAGCGAGCCCTCGAGCAGCCGGTGCGGGGACACTGGGGACACCGGCGAGTAGAGGACCTGCGGGGACTTGGGAGTGCCCTGCTGCTGCTGTCGGATGAGGCTGGAGATGGACTCGTTATGCAGGTGGTTGTGCGGCTGGTAGTTGATGTCCAGCGGGTCCGGACGGCGGCGTTCAAACTTGGCCGCGTTGGCTGCCATCTGCTGCTGCTGCCGCTGATGGGCCAGCACCTCGGCGGAGGTGGCCGACTGCGACAAGCCACTGGGGGCGGAAGAGTAGGGGCTGATGGTGGTGGGGACGCTGAGCTGGGGAGCCACCACACCCTGGGACTGGGCCTCCGGGTCAGTCTGACATGCCAGCGACTGTCCCTTCTGCGTCCGCTCGGGCCCCGAGATGTAGTGCACAATCTCCACCTTGTTGGGGTCCGGCACGGTGACGTGGATAGCCGGGGAGACGCGGCCCAGGTGCTCCACCTCCGTCTGGCAGGACATTTCCCTGATGGTCTGCACGGCAATGCTGGAGGAGGCCATCTTGGATAGGTCCGCCTTGGAATCGGAGGCGGGCGTGGTGGTGGCAGCCGAACCGGCGGTGGTTCCGCTTGACTCGGAGTGGCGGGAGAAGCGGGAGCGGCGGCGGCGCACCGGCTGCTCCCACTCCACCTTCTCCTCATCGTCATCAGTCTGGACGGAGCAGTCCACGCTACGACCACGCCGCCTGGGGCGATGACGCATCATGTACCTGGATGGAGAGAGAGGGAGAGAGAAAAGGGATGAAAGGCAGCAAGATAAGACACACATGCACTCATATACACTCCATGACACACACACACACACACACACACACCCCTACCTCTCCTCTCCATCCTCGTCGTCTGTCTGCACGCAGCTGTCCACGATCCTCCTGGGGGCAGAGCCGTAGAAGGCCACGCCCTCCCCGTCGTCCCGGCTCAGGCGGCTCATGGAGCTGTGCTTCCTCATATTGCTCCTGCTCTCCAGCGCCTCCTCCTGGCTGTGCAGGCACATCTCCGATGAGGAGTTGGGCAGCGAGCGGGAGCCCATCTGGGCGTCCATGTAGGGGTGCAGGGGCTGGCCGTTTACATCCAGCTGGGGAGGGAGGACGGAGGTGAGGGGGAGAATATATATGTGTATTCCTAGGGTTTCATACCACAGGTCCAGAGGCCACACAGACAGTATTATTGGGCAATTTGCTAGCGTGAGTTGTAAAAAAAAAAAAGTCCCTGGTATATGATTTGTACTGGGGGAATAAGCTATGAATCTTGAGGAAAAGAGGTCAGGGGACAGGACATCCATTCTTAATGTATTTCTCTTCTCCCCAACTTTATATTTTTCTGCCTGATCTCATTGATGAGATGGCATAACTCTCCTCCTCTCCTCACCTGGATACCCTGAGCTGCAGCTGCAGTCTTCTGCCTCTTCTGCTCCTCCAGTTGCTGCTGCAGCTGCTGCTGCAGCGACTGGATCTGGTCCAGCTGAGACTTCTGCTGGGCCAGCTGCTCCCTCTGCAGAACCAGCTGGTTCTCCCGCTCTTGCTGCTGCTGATGGAGAACCTGCGGACCCGAGGAGGAGGAGGAGGAGGAGAGGGGTGAGGCCGAGTGGAGGATGGAAATCGAGATGGGAGTGCAATACAAGGTGGAGGAAGAAAGACAGAGGAAAGAGAAAGAAAGACCGGGAGAAATTCAAGATGAGATGGTCAGACAAGTTTCCTTATTATTCTTATCAGCTCACATGTTGCAAACAATGCAAACCAGTCAACTGGACTCTACACATGTGGCATGAGGTGAGTTTTTTTCATCGATGGATTAGCTTTGAAAATGGTTCTACGTTAGTTAAACCTTTTCTACCTATAAAATGGGAGCGTAGAGTCAATGGAGCGCAGACAACCGCACGTTGTCGTTCATAAACGCCCATGAGAAAATAGGAAATGTGTTTTCTCTGGGGGGCTGAAATGACTGAGGTGAATAAGGGTGTTGTTGTTGATACTGTAGGACATGAGATGCATATTATTTGTTCAATCGCTACAGTATCTCATTCTCATAAACTCAGTGAGTGTTCCACACCTGTTTAACTGAGTTAACTCGAAAGATTTTCAACTGCTTGTTCTATTAAAAAAAAGAGAAGAAAATACCCTCATTAGCCCCTGAAAGTTGTTATAACATCAACAGCAAACGGAGAAACTGAAACTGAATACTCTTCTCGATGAAAAACATATTTTTTTAGCTCATGTGTGTTACAACATATCTAATATTGTCTTGGGTATATAGCTGACAAAGAATCAAAGAATCAAAACAGATCATAGAATGTGGAAAGAGAAATCAGGAAATAATGTTGAATGTAATATAATGTAAGATAAGATCATGCATACTAACTAGAAAGAAAATAACAACAATAACGATAGTTAAATAAACATAATGTACCATGCAGACTAATTGACTATGTATATAGGCTGGGCACAAACTGAAAGATTTCTTTGCACTTTTACATAATTCCAATAATACACAAACAGCATTTACATTTCACACATGACACTCTTCATCTATGGCATAGTTACACACACTCCTTATACTGTGTGTGAAACTGTTATTGAAGCTGCCACATGTTTCCCACAGTCGTCATTGTGTCTGACTGTTGCAGGCAAGGCGTTCTGGTCCTCAACACAGACAGGAACCGAACAGCGACCTTGCGGATTAAACCTTGTACTTGTGTGTTCAAAAATCTTGCTGAATGAGTCCAGCCTGGGCAGAAATACAAGTTCACAACATTGTTAAAATGTTTATGCGTTACAAATGAAACAAACATGCATACTGTACTATAGCATTTATGCAAATTCTTCATACACTTTCACAACGCACAATAATAAAAAAAACAATGAAAAATGTAATGAAAATCATAATATCAATCACCATAACCCGCACAATAACACCCCCACCAGCACAACACCACAGGATGAGACAAGCAACAACCACTTCAAAACAAACCAGACAGCTGATGCCTCCGTGCTGCATCCTCCCGCACAGCGCCCTCTACCTGTTCTTTGATGCTCTGCAGCTCCTGTAACTCTCTCTGCACCAGCATCTGCTCCTTCTCCCGGTGGAGCTTCAGCTCCATCTTCTCCCTCTCCAGCTCCTCCTGGAGACGCAGCTGCCGCAGCTTCTCCAGCTCCACACGCTCCCTCTCCATTTGCAGGAGCTGTTCCTGCTGACGATGTAGACGCTCCTCCTCAGTTTCCCCTTCCTTGTGGATGGCTCCGGGAGGCGGAAAGGGAGGAAGGCCTCCCAGTATGGGGATGCCACTGGAGGGGCCTGAAGGACCAACAGGGGGCTGGACGCAGCCCTGAGTGTGTGCAGCGGCGGGGGTTGGGTAGGCGTGTGCTGCCGGTAGAGGCTGATCTTGATGCTGCTGAGTGCTTGACACTTGTTCCTGCCACTGCGACTGGGACAGATTTATTGGCTGCTGCTGAGGCTCCGTTGGCATGACAACTACACCGAGGGCCGACAGTCCTGCTGTGGATGAAGGGATCACAGTGGCACCTTTGCCCAGGTAGACAGGGGCATCCTGGACTGAAGGGATAGTAAATGGGATTGAGACAGACACAGGCACACTCACTGATGCAGAAGATGTTGCTGCAACAGTTGTGGTAGCAGGTGCCCCCTGGAAAAGGCTTGGCACTGGGTAACGGAATGGAGTTTGCCCTGATAAGGGCATTCTGGGGTTCATCGGTAGCCTAGTGAGACTCGATAGTGGTACGGGTGTCATGTTAGCAGATGGGTATGGCCTGTATACCCCTCTCAGGAGCGGGCGAAGCACTGAGGCAGGCTGGGTTGTGATGGGAAGTGTAGAGGCAATAGGTGTGTTAATGGTGGAGTAGATCATTCCATCAGAGGACCTCATGGCTGCAGGGTACATAGCTCTAAGGCTGGCTTGCCTGGCATTAATGAGGTTGGTTAGAGCTTGGCTGTGGGAGATTGGCTTCCCATCTGGTCCAAAGAGGAGGTTTGGTCTAATTCCTAAACTTGCTGCCAGTCTTGAGGTCCCGGGCCCAGTTCCCCTTCCCAAACTGCCAAACTGCATTAAATCTGGGTTGCTTCCATACCGGTCCATGGAGTTGAGTGCTGCACACATTCTGCTGATCTCCCTGGCTGTAGTGGCACTGTACTGAGCCAAGTTGGACTCCTGGAAGTTAGCAATGTCCCGAGCTGAGTAGCCATAATTTGAACTAATATTAGATAGGGAATTAAATCTCCTTATTGGTATGCTCTGAGCTGCAATGTCCCCTCCATGTCGTAAATCTGTATAAGAGCCATACTGCATGCCCATATACCCACCCTCATAGGCCTGCTTAATGGCAGTTAGATCCATGGCAAGTTCCCCAGAGGTTTGGAACTGTGGGTCCAGTTTAGAATGGTATGACTGCAGCCCGACTTCGGCTAGGTTCGTGTCAGACATTGAAGGCTGAAGCCTGCCAGGGAAAGGCAGGGTATAGGCCTTGTGGTCTTCCATAGGATACTCATGGTACCCTCTGGATTGCCTTTCAGGGTCAGACTCATAGTTCAGTGGTGGGGCAGATGGAGGTCTTATGCCCTCTTTCTCAGGCCCACCTACACAGGTCCCACCAAAGGGAAGACGATACACAACATCACAGCAGGTGGGTTGGTTGTCTGGTTTGATCTGGCCTCCTACCAGATCCATTGCATCCTGTCCTTCCTCCACCTTCAAAAGTTGGGTCACTGCCCCGCCTTGGCCTGGCCCGCCATCTATTTGGACCACCACACTATGGGGTGTATTGCTCCCAGTGAGATTCATCACACCAGGAGGAGTGGGCTTCCCTTTCAGCTCAATGGGACCGGTGCTGTACAACTCAGAGTTAAGGGGTGGGGATATAGCACTGACCACAGCTGAGGCATTGCTGGTCTGGCTGACAAGTAGGTCTTTCTTTAATAATGGGGAGATTTGGCCGGTGAGGTTATATCTGACCAACGCAGTTGCCTGCTGCTGATGATGCTGCATCTGATGATGGTGCTGCAACTGCTGCTCCAGCATCTCCTGTTGCTTCTGCAGCTTCTCCTGTTGCCTTTGTAGCTCCTGCTGCTGAATACTCAAGTCTTCTAGTTTAGCGTCAATTTTTGGTATCGTGGGGTCAGTTGTGGGTGGCTTGTTTTGAGACAGACACACAACTGAACCCATTCCCTGACCCAGGTCCATGCGGTTATGTAGAGGATCCCCATAGATGGTGGGCTGTTTGGGCTGGTTCATAAACATTGAGGCTGCCACAGTCACACTCACAGTGGTGGGTGTGGTGATCTCCTGGGTGTTCAGGTTCATAATCAGAGGTTGGACAATCGTAGAGTGTCTGCTTCCCTCTGATCCGCCGTGGTATTTCCTGCTTTCAGTGGCCAACGAGGTGAGATCCATTCCCTGGTCGGTCATAATGACTGGGGCTGGTTTGGTCGCTGTTCTGAGGTCCACTACACTCCCTCCATGGATCATCTGTCCCTGCTCTACCCTAGAGGTGCCAGGGACAGTGGAAATACGGCAGAGGGAGATGTTGTCCATAGACATGGACCCTCTGCTGTATGTGCTGGCTGTGGTGACCATACTGGTCCCAACGTTGACCTTCTCCACCCTCTGTGTCCGGTAGAAACTGCGCGTGGGAGATTGCTGGTAAGGAGGAGTGTCCGGAGGGCTTGCAACTGGGGAATAGGAGTCAAATGTTGATTGACGGCTGAATTGCGTAGGCGAGGACAGGGGGGAGGTGGCAGTGTTGACTGTTACTGGCCTAGCTGGGCTTGGGGGTGGGGAATATGGAGCATCCTGGGAGGACTGCTGACGGTAGAGCCGTGGAGAAACGGCCCGATGTGTTTGTGTCCCCTGAGCGATCACTGGAGATGAAGGCCCTGAACTGGCCGACTGTATTCCTGTTCCAGAGCCAAAAGTCTGGGTGGAGAACTCAGCTGTGGACCTTCTAGAAGGTGAGCGGGTTGGACTCTGTGGTGGTGGTGGTGATGGAGAAAGTGGAGGACTGGTGCTCCTGTAATAAGTAGTATACTTAGGAGAGCGAGGCTCAATGATCCTTTCTGTGGAAGATGTTGAGCTATCTCGCACTTGGACACCTCTGGTCTCCCCTACCCTTCTGGTGATTACCTCCCTCTGGCTGTAGGCCTGGGTGATCTCTGCTATCTTGCTGCATACACTGGAGACTGTTGTCGTGGAGGTGGCGGGGCCTCCTGTGTGCCTGCCATATATACCAGACTGAGTAGACGTCATAGTGTGGCTTGTACTAGTCTGGGAAATGGTCACGGCATCTCTGGCATAAACTCCATATGCTGCTATGGTGGTGGCAGCCACTGCTGGAGTGATACCGTTCTTTCCTGTCTGGCTCTTGATCCTGTCTTTGTTGATGTCTTTGGCTGAAAAGTGCTGTGTCACTCGCACATCTGGGATTCGTCCTCCGGTCTCAGCAAAAGAGACAGGAGCAGAGACCTGGGTGGGGCTGGTTCCTGGGGTCAGGAGGGCATTGCTCTGCTCCAGCAGCTTGGCGAAGGCCGAGCCTGTGTCCAGGAGCTGTTTGTCAGGGTAGGAGCTCTCAATTTCAATCTCCACTTGCTCATCGGTTGCCTGTTGCATCTTGGTGATGTTTTGAGAGGTCTGACGGATCTCCTCGTAAATGTCCGTCTCGGTTTCTGCTGCCTCATTATCGTACCCAGTTGGATCTGGCTCGTATTCATACTCATCCTCATATCCATCTCCATTTACATCCTCCCCATAATACTGTCCATGCCGACCATGTTGTTGCTGCTGTTTCTGTTGTTTCTGGAGCATCTCTGCCTTCCTCATCATCTCCTCATAGACCTCCTCAGCGCTCTTCAGTGGCTTGGAAGTAGAAGATGGTGCTGTGGTGGTTGTGGTCGATGACTTCTCAATAGGTGAGTAGAGAGACATAAAGGTTGGCAGGTTGTACTCACTGCCTGACTTGTAGAGTTTGGACTCATACCCCTCGGCCTCTGAGTCAAGACTCTGAGGGGAGTATTCAGAAGCAGAGGAGCGATGGAGCTCCTCCATCTCTGCAGCTTGTCTAAGCTCCTCTGTGGGGGAGGCATCTTCGATTGGCGAGAGGTTGCTGGGGGGTGTCTTGGACCTCTCCCTGCGCCTCTGGGCCCTCAGCTCCTCTTTATCACGTTTAGTCTTGCGCGCAGTGCTTCGTATCCTCTGCTGTTCCACCTCCCTCATCTTCTCCTGCTCTCGCAGTAGCTCCTCTTCCTCCCTCAGTTCATCCTCCTCTGAGGAGTCCTCGATGGTAGGGAGGAGCGGGCCGTGTGAGCGGTGGCGTGCCTTCCTCTGCTGCTTGGCCTCCTCCAGCCTCTGCCTCCTGCTGGGGCTGCTGTCGCTGTCCTCCTCCATGGAGGAGATGGAGGTGGGAGACTGTCCTGAGCCATAGGAGGAGGAGGTGGGTGGAAGGGTGGAAGAGTAGTCGCCCCTGGAGCGCTCCTCTGGAGACCCGGTTAGGCTCTCCATCTCTAGCTCTGGTTCCCGGTCGAGGCTGAGGTCATTCTCATTGGCTAGCTCCATGTCTCTGCTGTAGCTGTTAGTGTTGTTAAGTTCAATGGTTTTGAAGCGCCTCAGGCCCCCTTGAGAGGCCATCACATCCTCCTCACCCTCCTCAGCTGAGCCTTTGTAGACATCAGTGGAGCTCTTGGTTTCCTCCTCAAAGCTGCTGGAGTAATGTTGGAGGCGTCTCTTCTCCTTTGCTGAGTCGGAGATGAGGTGTTTGTGGTGGCTCTTCTTAGGCTTCTGGTAGCCGTAACCTTCGTCCTCCTCGTCCTCATCTTCCTCATCCTCCTCGTCCTCGTTCTCCTCGTCGGCACTCATCTCCATGATCTGCCTCCTCATAAATTCCTCATCTGTCATCTCGGCAGGCTCCTTCTCCTCCTTCTTCTTCTTTTCCTTCTTCTCCTCCTTGGTATCTTTCCGCTTGGCCTCCCAGTCCCCACCATCCTCCTCCTCCTCCAGGATGTCCTCCAGCTCTTCGTCAGAGTCGTAGGCCTCTGGGGGGATGGACAAGGAGCGTGGCCTCTGTTTACCTCGGTCATCCAGATCCCTGTGCCTCCTCCCCCGGCGCTCCACCTTCTCCTCTGAGAGGCTCTTCTCTAGCAGGGGCCTCATGGAGCTCTCCAGCTTGGTGATTTCGGAGGGGCTGGGTGGGGAGTCACGCCCGATGATGCCCCTCTCACTCAGCTTCATCTCCTCCTCCTGGATGAGGCCAGTGATCTCGCTGTGAGAGCTAGAAATGCCGTCGGAGGAGTAGCCCGTGTCGCTAAGGCTCTGCGGGCTGCGCGACAGGTCATGGCAACTGTTGTTCTTTGTGTCCTACAGGGGGCAGAAGAGAGCAAGAGAGAGAGAGAGCGAGAGAGAGAGTGCGAGAGAGAGAGAGAGAAACAATACATTAGAACTGGGTAAGAAAGAGATGTCAGCAAATTACTTTATTCCATCCAAGTAGTGGTAATACTTTAAACTACACCAGGAAATAATTATTTAAGAAATACAAAGATATTTATGTCTGAATTCAGTCACTTAGGACCCAGTTCATGTAAGAAGAAAATCATTCGGTGATCAATGAATCAATACTGTCACATTGCTTTCCTATTTCCAAAACTGAATAGTTCTGTATGACGTACCAGCTCCGCTAACAACTGCCGTCTTCCTTAGAAACAGCTTGCATCATACAATTTGACTTCATAACAATGGAAATTATGATTCATAATCTGTTGTTTTTCTAAAAATAATTTATTATTAAAAAAAACACAATTATCATAACTTATATTATTTAAAGACATATCCTCATAATCAATACACAACATGCCAAATCAGAACGAGCAAATCAGAGACTAACCTGGGAAATGAAGGGGGAGTGGACGAGAAAATATGAAACGGATAACTTTGAAATTAACCCTTTTTTGGTGAAATTTACATTTCTACATAAATATAGCTCTATACACCCTGAAGAACCGGTGTAAGACAAAACGTGTCGCTAAGCCGATCCAGCACATTCTTTTCAACCACACAAAGTTATTGGCGGTAGATATTTTTACATGTTTCCTGCTCTCTTGGGCTGAATAATATTTTGTTTTTAAGAAGTATTACTTGGAAATTCCAATCAATTTTCCCCAAACGATAAAAAGCTGTGTGGCATTTCCAATAGGCCGCTATTAACAGGACTTCTACGTGGAAGGCCTTGAAGATTTAGCATATTCATGGCTGCAAATCTTCATCCATATTTCAACAGGAACAGCGGCTGCCACACAGCGAGATAAGGCACCGTTAACTCCCTCATGCATTCATGCTATAATTTACCTTCTCGCTCTCTCTCTCTCTCTCTCTCTCTCTCTCTCTCTCTCTCCACGTTAATCTATGAATGCCTTGCTGTCTGCGGAGCGAGAATAAATGACCTGCTTTTTAAAAAGCCTCAGTTTCACACAATGAAGGCAAACGGGAATGGGTTTGAATAGTAACTATCAATAACCAAGCTCCATTGAATAACTTTTGTCATATCTCTTAAGCTTTTCAGGGTTAACATATTTGTGATGCCAAAAGTGACAATGGACGACATGCGTTAGTATGTTTTGAATTTAATTGGTTGGTAAATAAATGGTCTGTTAGCAAGAGCAAGTGGCCATTGGGTTTTTGTTTGACATATTGTCAAAATATGAATTGACATAATCAGTTATCCAACATAAAAATGAGACTGGAACAGATTTGAAATAAATACATGCTGCCTTAACATATGGGAAGAAAGGTAAAAAAAAAGCGATGTCTTTGGTGTTCTTTTTCATGTTTATCTTTAATTTCATTTGTCTTTCAGTTTTCGCACTGCATAGCAATGGCATGCCAATATAATATATAATCTCATGTATAAAAAAAAAATATAGATTGAAACCTATAAATATTTGTTTATTCGGGTGATGTGTATACTGTATGTACTTTTTTATTTTCATTATTTACTATGTATATTCACTCTGTTGATTTCTTGTTCAGCATTTATCGAAACACAAGCACACTTGCCAAGTGGAAATAACCTTTAAATGAAGAGGAGATGGATAAAAATAATCTTATAATAGATAAATGAATCGATGTGCGTGAATTTGGCCTTTTTAGAAGTGAGTGTTGATGTATTCATTTAAACTTGAATTGATTTGTACTGTTCGGGATCTCATGTTCCCAATATTCCCAAATTGCAAAGAAAATAGTGAGAAGTGAAGAACAATGTCTTGTGGCCATAAACGCATTAATAAGAATGTGTATGAAGAACAAAATAAAAGGACTTTAAACATGTTGAACTAACGTCATAGTGCCTGGTCTTCTTGATCTCCTTGATGGGCATGATCTGCTCTCCTTTCTTCCCAGAGGGTTTGCTATCTTTGGCCGTCTGGGTCTCAGGCTCTGTTTTCGGCTTTTCCTCCGTGGCCTTGGTCTGTTTCTGGGTCTCGCTCGACAGAACCGGACATGGACTCGGTGCCGGCGTTGTGGTTTTGGTGTCGGTTGGTTGCTTGGCCGCGGCGGTCAGGGCGAACGGGCCGGTGCCGGTGACCCCTGCTTGGGGCTTCTGCTGCTGGCTCTGGCTCTGGCTCTGGGACTGGGTGGGCTTGGGACCCTGCTGCTGCTGGGCGGCGGCCTTGTGGAGGGGGCTCTGCTGCTGATGGGCCGGCGCCTGGTGGCGGGGCGAGCCTATCGGCTGGTGCTTGGGAGACGGATGAGGGACGGGGAGCGGCGGCTCGTCCAGTCCTCCTCCCGACATCAGCCTCTGGGTCTGGCAGTTCAGACATAACCACTCCTTCTTCTGGAAGAGGGAGGAAAAACAAACACAGCAACCTGTTAAGGATGGGTGGAACCCCAAGAAGCACTGAGATGATGTGTGAGCATGCTGCATGTAAAGGATGTGTGTGTATGGTGTATATGATGTGTGTGTATGGTGTGTGTGTAGGATGTGTGTGTGTATGGTGTGTGTGTGTGTGTTTGTGTAGGATGTGTGTGTGTATGGTGTGTGTGTGTGTTTGTGTATGGTGTGTGTGTGTGTGTGTATGGTGTGTGTGTGTGTTTGTGTAGGATGTGTGTGTGTGTATGGTGTGTGTGTGTGTTTGTGTAGGATGTGTGTGCGTGTATGGTGTGTGTCTGTATGGTGTGTGTGTGTGTGTGTGTGTGTGTGTGTGTGTGTATGGTGTGTGTCTGTATGGTGTGTGTGTGTGTGTGTGTGTGTGTGTGTGTGTATGGTGTGTGTGTGTGTGTGTGTGTGTGTGTGTGTGTGTGTGTGTATGGTGTGTGCGTGTATGGTGTGTGTCTGTATGGTGTGTGTGTGTGTGTGTGTGTGTGTGTGTGTATGGTGTGTGTGTGTGTGTGTGTTTGTGTATGGTGTTCGTGTGTGTGTGTATGGTGTGTGTGTGTGTTTGTGTAGGATGTGTGTGTGTGTATGGTGTGTGCGTGTATGGTGTGTGTGTGTATGGTGTGTGTGTGTGTGTGTGTGTGTATGGTGTGTGTGTGTGTGTGTGTGTGTATGGTGTGTGTGTGTGTGTGTGTGTGTATGGTGTGTGTGTGTGTATGGTGTGTGTGTGTATGGTGTGTGTGTGTGTGTATGGTGTGTGTGTGTGTGTATGGTGTGTGTGTGTGTGTATGGTGTGTGTGTGTGTGTGTGTGTGTGTATGGTGTGTGTGTGTGTGTGTGTATGGTGTGTGTGTGTGTGTGTGTGTATGGTGTGTGTGTGTGTATGGTGTGTGTGTGTGTGTGTGTGTATGGTGTGTGTGTGTGTGTGTATGGTGTGTGTGTGTGTGTGTGTGTGTATGGTGTGTGTGTGTGTGTGTGTGTGTGTATGGTGTGTGTGTGTGTATGGTGTGTGTGTGTGTGTATGGTGTGTGTGTGTGTGTGTATGGTGTGTGTGTGTGTGTGTGTGTATGGTGTGTGTGTGTGTGTGTGTGTATGGTGTGTGTGTGTGTGTATGGTGTGTGTGTGCATGTATGGTGTGTGTGTGTGTGTGTGTGTGTATGGTGTGTGTGTGTGTGTATGGTGTGTGTGTGCATGTATGGTGTGTGTGTGCATGTATGGTGTGTGTGTGTGTGTGTGTGTGTATGGTGTGTGTGTGCATGTATGGTGTGTGTGTGCATGTATGGTGTGTGTGTGTGTGTGTGTGTGTGTGTATGGTGTGTGTGTGTGTGTGTGTGTATGGTGTGTGTGTGTGTGTGTATGGTGTGTGTGTGTGTGTGTATGGTGTGTGTGTGTGTGTATGGTGTGTGTGTGCATGTATGGTGTGTGTGTGTGTGTGTGTGTGTATGGTGTGTGTGTGTGTGTGTGTATGGTGTGTGTGTGTGTGTATGGTGTGTGTGTGTGTGTGTGTGTGTGTATGGTGTGTGTGTGTGTGTGTGTGTATGGTGTGTGTGTGTGTGTGTATGGTGTGTGTGTGTGTGTGTATGGTGTGTGTGTGTGTGTATGGTGTGTGTGTGCATGTATGGTGTGTGTGTGTGTGTGTGTGTGTATGGTGTGTGTGTGTGTGTATGGTGTGTGTGTGTGTGTATGGTGTGTGTGTGTGTGTGTGTGTGTATGGTGTGTGTGTGTGTGTGTGTGTATGGTGTGTGTGTGCATGTATGGTGTGTGTGTGCATTACAACTGAACTGTGTGTGACTCCAGTAGCTTGGGACGACCTTGTGTGGTAAACAGGTGGTAGAGGTACGTGTTGGGGTGAGGGCTGGGTAGAGGATACCATTTGATTTCGACAGAGGATCACAATTGGATCCAGTATCGATTCAATCTGATATTGATGAGATGACTCATGATCTGATTCGATATATTTACATTTTATACCTATCGAGAATTACAAAAAACGTCTGTTTACCATCTGATTACCACATCACACGCGAACATTACAAAAATGTTTCACGGAACAAATATTGTCAAATAAAGAGATATTTCAATGAATTTGTGACTCTGGTTGTATTCTAATCTCAGCAAATGAAGGAAAACAGTTGCAAACTTTGGCCAACCAACTGAACTCCTTTTATGCGCGGTTCGAGTCTGGCAACAGCACCGCTAGCTCGCCGGCTAATTGGAGTTACACCGCTGGGGATGAGCGCGCACTCTCAGTGTCCGTGCACGAGGTCAGGAGGGCTTTGATGCGGGTGAACACCAGGAAAGCTGCGGGTCCAGACGGCATATCTGGACGAGTACTGAAGACCTGTGCTAACCAGCTAGCTCCGGTGTTCACCACAATATTCAACATCTCCCTGGCTGAATCAGGGGTCCCATCCTGCTTCAAGAGGTCCACCGTCGTTCCTGTCCCGAAGATCGCCTCTCCAACCTGCCTGAATGACTACCGTCCGGTGGCCCTCACCTCGGTGGTCATGAAGTGTTTCGAGAGGTTGATTAAGGATTACATCTGCGCCTCCCTCCCCCGCACCTTGGACCCGTTGCAGTTCGCGTACCGGCAGAACAGATCCACGGATGACGCGGTCTCCCAGGTACTGCACACCACGCTCACGCACCTGGATGGCCAGAAGGGGGCCTATGTGAGAATGCTGTTCATTGATTATAGTTCAGCTTTCAATACCATAGTTCCCACCAGACTGGCTGTCAAGTTGATGGAGCTAGGATTGAATGCTCCGCTGTGCACCTGGATCCTGGACTTCCTCACAGGCCACCCCCAGGTGGTCAAGGTGGGGAAGTACATGTCAAGCTCCCTCACCCTGAATACAGGATCCCCCCAGGGCTGCGTCCTCAGCCCCCTACTGTACTCCCTGTACACACATGACTGTGTGGCCAGGTCCAGCTCCAACACCATCATCAAGTTTGCTGACGACACCGTGGTCGTGGGCCTGATCACCGACTGCGATGAGAAGGCCTACCGCGAGGAGGTGGCTGACCTGTCACTCTGGTGCCAGGACAACAGCCTCCACCTGAACGTCAGTAAAACTAAGGAGCTGATTGTGGACTTTAGGCGTGGATCACAATCGAGGACGCACGCGCCCTTGTGGATTAATGGGACTTCTGTCGATAGGGTGAGCAGCTTCAGATATCTGGGAGTCCACATCACAGAGGACTTAACATGGACTGTTCACACAGACACTCTGGTGAGAAAGGCGAGGCAGCGTCTCTACCACCTCAGGCAGCTGAGGAAATTCCGGGTCTCGGTGAGGATCCTCAAGTCCTTCTACTCTGGAGCAGTGGAGAGCATCCTGACAGGCAACATCACTGCCTGGTTTGGGAACTGTACTGCCCAGGACAGGCGGGCCCTGCAGAGGGTGGTGCGTTCAGCTGAACGTACCACTGGAACTACCCTCCCCCCCTTGCAGGAGTTATACACCAGGAGGTGTAGTAGCAGAGCCCGTAGGATCATGAAGGATCCTCATCACCCCAACAACGGACTGTTTCAGCTGCTGCGGTCAGGCAAGCGCCTCCGCAGTCACACAGCGAGAACAGAGAGACTGAGACGGAGTTTCTTCCCTCAAGCCATCAGAACTGTCAACGCTGACCTCACCAGGGGTCCTAACTGAGCCATGCACTAGGCTCCACTACCTACTGTACTGTATGTAGCATACTGTACCGCATACTGTATCACTGTTCAGGGTTGTTCGTGATGCCGTATTGCTGCGCCGTACTGTTGTATACTGTGCTGTATTATCCCAAACACTACCTCACACTATTCACATTCACATGCCACTTTAATTCACATGCCACTTTAAATGCACATATCTGTATATACATAGCCATATTCCTTCAACCTATTCCATTTTATTTCAATTTATTCTTATTGTATTTTATTCTTTATATTTTTTATCTTATTCTATAAGTATTCAACTTACTGTATTACATTTTTAGAGTCAGTTAGTCGGTCTATTAGAAAGAAATTTTCTACTTTTTATTTTATTTTATTTTTTTATTTTTCCTAGGACATATTGTGTGCTATCACCGGGTGCGTTGCATTACATTTCACTGCATATATGTATGGAAGTATGTATATGTATGTGACAAATAAAAATCTTGAATCTTGAAATCTTGAATCTTGAATCTTGAATCTTTTGTGGTCTGCTTTACTGTCTTAGCGGTGAGCCTGAATCTTTGAATGATTCAGTCACACACACACACTCACAAAGATACACATAAGCACACACACACATACACACACATGCACACACACACGCACACACACACACACACACACTCACAAAGATACACATAAGCACACACACACAAACATACAAACACACCCATACGCACACAAACACCAATACACACACACACGGTACTTTAATGAAATGACTCACACTGTGAGTTTGGCTGAGTAATACTCTGTGACGCACGTCACGGTATCTATGTTGCGTGTGAATCCCATTAAATCCATTTTCCATCCGACTCTTCATTGGGAGATAAAACACAAACTGTGGCTTCGACAGCAACGAGCTTGGACGTGAAAAAGCTGCTGCTCTTTCAGCTTCGGGGTTGAAAGGAGGAAGGAGAGCGTGACGTCTGCTTCTGAAAGTCACTGTTTCATGTTGTTGTTGTTGTTGTTGTTGTTGTTGTTGTCGTCGTCTTCTCACTCATTGTTTTGTTATCTTCTCGTTTTCTTCTCATGGATCCACGTCTCTCGTTAGCAGAAGAGCAACGTTGCCGTCTCTGATTCTTTTTGTTCCGGTGCCTCCACCCTCCTCCTCTCCTCCGCCCTCTCACCGTGTTGCTTTCTCTCCCTCTTCTCGCCTCCAAAGTCTCGCACATGCAACGTCAACTCTGTTTCTCTCTCAGATTGTCAGTAAATGCAATCTCTGCCTGAGGCGTAAAACAAAGATTTGACAGTGTTTCTGGGACAGGAATCTGTTGCTGCGATTGTTTGAAAAACCAAAACCCTGCCTGAAACAGCTCCACTCTTATAATAATGTGTAGACAACTCGACAGCGCCACACGCTTCCACGCCCTTATATGGGCTGGAAGCCCATATAGCCTTTTTTTCACCGCACTGGATTTAACCAAGCGTCACTGGCAGATTCCTTTGTCTCCAGAGTCCAAGGAAAAATGGGCTTTCTCCACTCGGCAGGGGTTGTACCAGTTTGTCAAGCTTCTGTTCAGGTTGTTCGGGGGCCCAGCCACCTTTCGGAGACTCATGGACCGGGTCCTGCGTCCACACGTGCCTTACACCGCAGCCTACTTAGATGACGTAATTATTCACAGTGACACCTGGCGGCGGCACATGCAGCAGGTGGGCGTAGCGATCAAGTCCCGGAGGCGGGCGGGGCTCAACGCCAACGCTTAGAATGGTGCGGTTGGGCGGAGAGAGGTACTTTATCTGGGGTTCCACTAGGAGGAGGAATAGTCCGACCCAAGTGACATAAAACCACAGCGGTCGCAAACAGTCCAAAGCCCAAGGAAATGAAACCAGTAAAGCAGTTCTTGGGGCCGGCCGGCTACTACAGGAGGTTTGTAGCCGACTTTTTGGAGCCGACCGGCATGTTGTCTGATTTAACTCGAAAGGGTGCGCCGGATCCGGCCCAGTGGACTGAGAAGTGCCAGAACGTGTTTACGAGGGTTAAGTCAGCTCTCTGTGGGCAGCCAGCGCTGTTTACATCTAACTTTTCTTCCCCTTTCTGTCTGCAGACTGACGCAGCGCATAGAGGGTTGGGGGCAGTGTTGCCCTGGCAGGTGGAGAGCTGGCGGCTTTGGGACTGTGACTAGGATTCTTTGACTTGGCTCTCAGGCGTCGTCTCTTAGAATTTAGTCTGCTAGGAGGATTATTTGCTTCCCCGGGCGGGCCCGGGTACTGACGGGGGGCGTGACGTGAACGCTGATCCATTGACCTTGCCAAACTAGACCAGTTCTGCAGAACCTGGCGCCTAAAACCAAGTCCAGCAAAAACTGTTTCCAGTGTATTCCACCTCCACAACGCAAAAGCCGCCAGAGAACTAAACATCTATCTGGGCGGACTCAAGCTGAAGCATGCCTTAAATCCAACCTACCTGAGAGTGACCCTTGACAGGACCCTATCCTTGAAGGAACACTTAAAAGGTACGGCAGCCAAGGTTAAGTCAAGGAACAACCTGCTCTGCAAGCTCGCTGGTGCAAAATGGGGGGCAGCAGCCTCCACACTGC
>NC_137194.1:977069-979569 GCF_960531495.2 Zeus faber | reverse complement strand
CGACTGTTTCCAATGGAAATAAAGAGAGGGGGGAGAGAGAGGGGGGAGGGGGGAGAGAGAGGGAGGGAGACTACAGGAGCCACATAAAGATGGAGGGAGGCCAGAGGAACTGGAGCCTCAGTCCTTCATGTTTTCTTTCAGTGCCTCCTTGTATGCGGAGCTGCGTTTAACCTTGTTGTCATGACAACAGACTAACGTCTGAAGGGGGGGATGTCACCATCCCATAATGTCCAACACTAACCAAACAGGGAGTTTTAAACAGGTTCTGGGTCAACAGGCTGCAGAGGTAATGAGCTGCTTGTAAATATTAAAGCTTTTTAATTCTTTAAAGAACGACAAGAAAGTATTTGACAGTTACAGGACAATATGAGGAGCTCCACTGGAAACAAAGATGGATGGATGGATGGGTGGATGGGTGGATGGGTGGATGATGGATGGATAGATGGATGGATGGATGGGTGGATGGATGGGTGGATGGGTGGATGGATGGGTGGGTGGATGGATGGGTGGATGGATGGTGGGTGGATGGATGGATGGATGGATGGATGGAAGGATGGATGGGTGGATGATGGATGGATAGATGGGTGGATGGATGGTGGGTGGATGGATGGGTGGGTGGATGGGTGGGTGGATGGGTGGATGGGTGGATGGGTGGATGGGTGGATGGATGGTGGGTGGATGGATGGGTGGATGGATGGGTGGGTGGATGGGTGGATGGGTGGATGGATGGATGATGGGTGGATGGATGGGTGGATGGATGGGTGGATGGGTGGATGGATGGATGGGTGGGTGGATGGGTGGGTGGATGGGTGGATGGGTGGATGGATGGATGATGGGTGGATGGATGGGTGGATGGATGGGTGGGTGGATGGGTGGATGGATGGGTGGATGGATGGGTGGATGGATGGGTGGGTGGATGGGTGGGTGGATGGGTGGGTGGATGGATGGATGGTGGGTGGATGGATGGGTGGATGGATGGGTGGGTGGATGGGTGGGTGGATGGGTGGGTGGATGGGTGGGTGGATGGGTGGGTGGATGGATGGGTGGATGGATGGGTGGGTGGATGGGTGGGTGGGTGGATGGGTGGGTGGATGGGTGGGTGGATGGGTGGGTGGATGGATGGGTGGATATGACATAACAGTGGATGATGTTTCTGTTGCTTTGTTTGCTCCTTGCTGAGGTGGATCCAGTTGGACAAACATGGATTTGAAATGCAGAAGCAGATTGAAATGAACGTCACGTAGAAGGTTCTGGTGAAAAATGATTCTATATTTCACAACCACAGTGTGTGTGTGTGTGTGTGTGTGTGTGTGTGTGTGTGTGTGTGTGTGTGTGTGTGTGTGTCTCTCTCTCTTCCAATTCCCTCCTCTTTCAATCACTGTCTCTAACCTACTTCCAATTTTCTTTCTTTCCTCATTACTTCTCTCTCATTAAATCTCTCTCTCTCCTCTCTTTCTGTCTGTCTCTCCTCTCGTTCTGTCTCTCTCTCTCTCCTTCTGTCTCTCTCTCTCCTCTCTTTCTGTCCTTCTCTCCTCTCTTTCTGTCTCTCTCTCTCTCTCCTGTCTCTCTCACTTTCTGTCTCTCTCTCTCTCTCTCTTTCCCTCCTGTCTCTCTCTCCTCTCTTTCTGTCTCTCTCTCTCTCCTGTCTCTCTCTCTCTCTCCTTCTTGTGTGACCTGTGTGCTGCCTGTGCACTGGTGTTTCGCTGACAGGAGCAGTTCTGTTGAAAAGGATCAGAGTTCAGACGGATGGATGGAACGGAGGGAGGGAGGGAGGGAGGAAGGGAGGGAGCGAGGGAGGAAGGGAGGGAGGGAGCGAGGGAGGGAGGGAGGGAGGAAGGGAGGGAGCGAGGGAGGGAGGGAGGGAGGAAGGGAGGAAGGGAGGGAGGGAGGGAGGGGAGGGAGGGAGGAAGGAAGGGAGGGAGCGAGCGAGGGAGGGAGGAAGGGAGGAAGGGAGGAAGGGAGGAAGGGAGGAAGGGAGGGAGGTTTTTTAGAACAACAGTTCTGCTGCTTGTGTATCTACACTCAGGGCAACAGTGATATTTGGCTCCGCCCACCAACACACTTTCTTCAGGATTCCATTAGCTAACAAGGGTGTTGCCAAGCAACGCATAGAGTCAGGTATCAAAATATTCTGTGTAATTGTGTGTACATATACTCACTCACTCACACACACACACACACACACACACACACACACATGCACACATATACACTGTATATACTGTATGTATATACAGCATACTGTATATATACTGTATATATACAGTATGTAAATATGCTGGATATATAGTGTATATATATATATATATACTTTAAAAATATATATGTGATATATACTGTGTATGGATATATATATATAGTGTATATATGGTGTATAATTATTAATTACTGTCTATTTTAACATATTTTTATTTCGTTTTTCATCATTATTTTCTTTTTGCAGTTGTTGCCATTGATATTATTATTTTATTCTTGTTGTTTTTAATATTATTATTATTTG
>NC_137194.1:962069-974569 GCF_960531495.2 Zeus faber | reverse complement strand
GCCCTCAGCAGCCACAGATAGACATCCATTAGATGTCAGCTTCGATGCTCAGCCTCCATCACTTCTCTCCATCCTGCAACCAGAGCTGCTCTGCAATAGAACCTATTTTTTCAAACAAAAGATGTTGTTGATCACGCTGTTCAACATTCCCTCAAAACACAACAACATTGCAGAGATTGCCCCATTCAGCAAGTTGTCACGTCCCCATTCAGCAGTATGTTAAGTAGCCATGCGGCCGTGTTGGTCCTCCAACCCCATTTGCATTGTGGGAGCTGAACGAAGCCAAGTGTGGGGGAGACTTTGGAGGTGATTATCTCAGAATCACAGTTTGCCACACCCTTGTCAGAAACAAGTCATCGCTTTAAAAAATATATATTTGATTGGTTTGCACAAGTGACACCTTGTTTTGAAGCTCTGATTCTCCACCTTCAAATGATGCAGAAATACAAGCCAAATGCCACTAAATGACCCTAAAGTACGCGGTGGGTCACATCGTATTGTTTTATATATCTTCTTCTTCTTTGAGGTGCTCCAGTGAGTGGTCACCACAGTGGATCATCTGCCTCCAATACCTTGTGTTCTGCGCATCTTCCTCCCTGACACCACCCGCCTGCATGTCCTCCCTCAGCACCTCCATCAAGCTTCTCTTTGGCTTCCTCTTTTCCTCTTGCCTGGCAGCTCCACCCTCAGCCTCCTTCTCCCGATGTAACTCTCATCTCTCCTCCCTCTCTTTTCCACCAAACTGTCCAACCTGAGCTGTCCCTCTCATGTCCTCATTCTTAATCCTGTCCATCCTTGTCCCTCCCACTGAAAACCTCCACATCCTCAACTCATGCCACCTCCACTTCATCCACCTGCCTTTTAGTCAGTGCCGCCTCTAAACCGTACAACATGGCTGCTCTCACCACCGTCCTGTACACCTTCCCCTTCACTCTGGCTGGAACCCTTCTGTCTCAGATCACCCCGGACACTCTTCTCCACCCACTCCACCCTGCCTGTAATCTCTTCTTCACTTCTCTCCCGCACTCTCCGCTGCTTTGGATGGTTGACTCCAAGTACTTGACCTCATCCGCCTTCTCCACCTCCACTCCTTGCATTCTCAGCTTTTCTCCGCCCTCCCTCCCATTCAGGCACATGTATTGTGTCTTACTCCTGCTGACTTTCATCCCTCTTCTCTCTAATGCTGCCTCCACTTCTCCAGGCTCTCCTCCACCTGCTCCCTACTCTCGCTACAGATCACAATGTCATCTGTGAACATCATAGTCCACGGAGACTCCTGCCTGATTTTGTCTGTTAACCTGTCTGTCCATCACCATTGCAAACAAGAAAGGGCTCAGAGCTGATCCTTGACACAATCCCACCTCCACTTTGAATGCCTTGGTCACGCCTACTGCACACCTTACTACTGTCTGACTGCCCTCATACATATCCTGTACCACTCTTACGTACTTCTCTGCCACCTCCAACTTCCTCATGCAGTACCACACTTCCTCTCTCAGCACCCTATCATACGCTTTCTCTCAATCCACAAAGACGCAGTACAACTCCCTCTGGCCTTCCCTGTGTTTTTCCATCAGCGTTCTTAAAGCAAACATGTCATCTGTAGTACTCTTTACTGGCATGAAACCATACTGCTGCTCGCTGATCCCCACCGCTCCTCTTAACTTGGCCTCCACTACCCTTTCCCATAGCTTCATGCTGTGGCTGATCAACTTTATTCCCCTGTAGTTACTACAGCTCTGTACTTCTCCCTTATTCTTGAAGATGGTACCAGTACACTTCTTCTCCACTCCTCCGGCATCCTCTCCTTTCCAGGATGGTGTTAAACAGTCTGGTTAGGAACACCACTGCCATCTCACCTAAACATTTCCATGCTTCCCCAGGTTTGTCATCTGGGCCAACTGCCTTTCCACTCTTCATCTTCTTTAATGCTGTTCTCACCTCATCCATGCTAATTTGCTGCACTTCTTGATCCACTGTCCCCACATCATCCACTCTTCTCTCCCTCTCATTTTCTCATTTTTTTAAAATAAATATATTATTTTATTATAAACTATATTATTATTTTTAAATATTTGCTCTTTAACATTCTTTGTTTACTTTAATATAGATTTGTTGTCTTCATTACATTTATTTGATTGTAATTATCCAATTTATTTGACACATTTATTTGACATTATTATTTTTAGATTGATGGATCCCCAATTGTTTTGCCTGGTAAAAATTCTCTGAATTTTTAAATCTAAATCTATTTGAAACAGAAGAATGTCAGAAGTTACAAACACGGTTACGTCTCGTTAGAACCGGTATGTCGCAAACATCTTGTGGTTTAAGTTTCATCCAAATCGATCCTCGGGAGCAGAAATTTGTAAAAAAAATACTAAAAAATTGACCCAAATCACAGACAAGGATTCATTCATCAAACGCCAAAATATGTCCAACCCAGCTCAAAGTATCTGGAAACCAACAATGAAATAAGCTACGAACACGGTTGAGGTGTAATTTAAAACGTTATGTCACAAGCATCTTGTGGTTTCAATTTCTTCCAAATTGAACCACATACGGAGCAGAAATGAGGGAAAAGCCGAACAAATCTGACCGCCAGTATTCAGCTAGTCCTGCTTGACCGACACGCAAGCATCTTACTGACACACATCTCAGTAAGATACTTCATATTATTTACCATAAATTATATTTACAGTTAGATGCTTTATGACATCATCATATTATTTACTATGAATGATATTTACAGTAAGATGTGTAATGACGTCTCATATTATTTACTATAAATGATATTTACAGTCAGATGTGTTATGACGTCATCATATTATTTACTATATATATGCAGGTTCTGATTTACAATGTACATTGGCACCGTGTCCAGTGTGCAGTGTTGCTATGTAGTGGTTAGAGATTACAAACGATGGGTTTACATGTATATCTATACACTTTCTGACCTGGTAGATGTCTGTAGATCTGTTAGATTAATATTTTATCTCTTTGATCCACATTACTTTGTTGGATTCATTAAAATATACGAAAAACATTAATCCACAAAAAACCTGTGACCACATCGAGTCCAGTCCACTAGAATGTACAACTAAGTGATGCGTTCAAGATCCAATGAGGCGTCGGAAAAATAGAAGCCATGATATGGTAATTAGTTACAGAAATACCACAACGTTTTTCTTATTTCGATGAAACGTAACTTAAAAAAGTAAAAAAGTCACCACTAAAATCATGTCAGTTTGATAACCTTCGTAGACCTCCGTAAATACGAATAATTATATGTCATAATTGACACACACAAGACCAAACATCATCTCATCTTATTACATCTTATTACATTTCACTGCATATATGTATGAAAATATGTATATGTATGTGACGAATAAACCTCTTGAATCTTGAATCTGCCATCACTGAGACTCCACATGTACTTCCACACACAGCAAGGTTAGTTGTACTGTAACAATGACAAGTTTAAGTGAAAAATAAATGATTGTTTTAAAGAAACTTCATGTATATACAGTTTCCTACAGCTTAATGTAGCAAACTTAAATGAAAAGGCAAAAGGTGTTAAGTATTGATAAATAATAATTAATGATTCAATTCCAAATTAATGTTAAAGTTCCATAAATGTTGTCTGCATTACAATATAGAGTAATCCATTAAATTTAATTTTACAATTGTGAATTATGAACAGAAAAAATACAATGAAGTAGTAATTACATCCAAAATGTATTTATTATGTTTAAAAATAACATAATATTTCTTATTATTGTTATGCAAAGTAATTACAAAGTTTGTTTTTGTTATTGTTCCAAATGCCAAAAAATAGCTAAAAGTCCAAGACAATAAAGAAGCAATTGTCCAAAAATCCAGTCCTCAAGTAAATACTGTGAAAAAAAACACTAATGAGAAAACTTTCAATATAAGTGTTACAGTAATTCATCATATGTGTATCCTCATATCATCAGGATGATCTACAATTTGGAGACTCCAGAAATAAACAATGTGCAGCTATGAGTTTAATGGCAGTTCTTAAGAACAAGATCCAAGATGTTTGCGCATGGACACAAAAAGGAAATAATCTTGATCAGGATATGAAAAAGTCTGGTAGAATAAGTGAAAATCGTCCAGGAAGAGATGATATTGCAATAACAGAATTGCCAACACAAACTATGTTTGATACAACATTCCAAATAAAATATGCAAAGCCATTTACTGGCTGCATTGGTGTAGATCACTATGACTCTGTGTTGTAAAATTTCGCAATGCCAATTTATAGAGCACTTAAGAAATCACTGTTAAATAATAATAATGCATGTTTATTAACTATTTTTTGGGTAATACATGTGCAATTATCAAGTAGGGACCATGGTATGCAATTGTTGACTCAAATGCAAGGAACACAGTTGGGCTGCATAATGTATGTGCAGTCTGCCATCAGCAAAAAAAAATGCTTCAATCTCTATTAATTGTATAACAGAAACATATTATAAACATATGAACATACAAAATTTACGAAACCAGATTTAATTTTCCAAATTGGACCTTCTGGCCGACTACGGTCACATTAGAACTTATGATCAATGGTTAAGGTCTGGTTAAAATGGGAATGTTTCATAAGTACTGTCATCCAAGTTGGATTCACACCAATCTACATTTGTATCAAGAAATATTGATAAAGTTTGACAAATTCACAGAAAGTGGAAGAAAACTGGTGTAACATTGAGAACACTTTGTAACATTACGAACCAATGGCATATAAATATACGGTTCGTCTCTGAGTCGTCGTAAAAAAAAAAAAAAATTGTAACCTGTGCTACATTGCACAGAATCCAGAGAACTGTAATATGTATCTAAGACGACTAGACTGGACCCTGTGTGGTCCAGGTCTAGTCAGACAGCTTGAACCGGTGCTGCGTTGAAAGGAAACTTGGAGAACTGCAACTTGTGCTGTGTTTTACAAAACCCCGGAAACTATGAATATTCAAAGAAGAGGTTTTGGCAGCGCAGGAAGTTCAAAGAACCATTGGAGGAAACAACCTTCTCTTTTGTGTCCGCCCTACGTCATCCAGGAATGATGGTAATTCCTAAAACACCGTTCTTCAGGAATATTTAAACTGAAGGGCAGGACAGAAACATGCAGACATTCAGTCCAATTTTATTGGTCCGGACATAAGTCCAGGATGTTTGTAACTTTTGCAAATTGTGATGCAAAAACTGTAACACATAAACATAAAAACATAAGAACAACATAAAATAAGAAAACTGTAATACTTACCTAAAAGGAATAAACTGGACCCTGTGTATTGCTGCCTGCAGCTATATTTATTATAATTATTATTATTATTATTATTATTATTATTGGTTACATTTAAAAAAGGAGCCTCTTAATTATATTTTCCAAATTGGGATACATTTTTTTTTGCAATAAAAAAAATAATTCCAATCTATGTGAAAAACAACCTATGCTGTTGGATGTATTATCTTCCATACAGAAAAACAAGGGCAATATTTTCTATAAGATTTAAGGATTAAAATATACAATATGTATAAAATATGTATAAATATTCATATAAAATATGAATATTTGATAAGGAATATGTCAGGTATGTTATATTAGCTCAGAGTAGAAGCTCTGATTACAAGAGAGGCTCCAGGGCCGGGGCGCTTCAGGAGAACGTAATAATTTAGCCGTGGCAGCCCAGCGACGGAACTGGGCGAGGGTCGAAGGTCACAGGAAGCGAAGGGGGGGAGGCGTGGAGAGCGACGGCAATGATGAATGAGGGAGGGAGGGAGGGAGGGAGGGAGGGAGGGAGGGAGGGATTCTATTCACTGTTTTAGGAAAGACTTATCTCTTAAGGTTAACGAGCAGGAGTCGTTCTGCGAGGGACAGAGGAAGAGAAGGGGGGATGAAAACTAAAATGGAGGTGGAGTCTACCTCCCTCTACTCTCCCTTTACTACCTCCCTCTACTCTACCTACATCTATCTCTACTCTATAGGGAACTGATGAGGGAATCTACATGTTTTGTCCATAAACCAACATGAATAAAACACACAGTATAAGTCAACTCTATGTATTACTAGATCTAAATATGCATTCTATGATTTGTATTTATTGAAGGATCATCTGTTTGTTTTCCATCCGCATGACTCTGCGACTCTGTGACTGTGACTCTGTGACTGTGACTCTGTGACTGTGACTCTGTGACTGTGACTCTGTCTCTGTGACTGTGACTGTGACTCTGTCTCTGTGACTGTGACTCTGTGACTCTGTCTCTGTAACTCTGTCTCTGTGACTGTGACTCTGTCTCTGTGACTGTGACTCTGTCTCTGTGACTGTGACTCTGTCTCTGTGACTGTGACTCTGTCTCTGTGACTGTGACTCTGTGACTGACTCTGTGACTCTGTGACTGTGACTCTGTCTCTGTGACTGTGACTCTGTGACTCTGTGACTGTGACTCTGTCTCTGTGACTGTGACTCTGTCTCTGTGACTGTGACTCTGTGACTGACTCTGTGACTCTGTGACTGTGACTCTG
Source organism: Zeus faber (assembly GCF_960531495.2). Classification (NCBI taxonomy): domain Eukaryota; kingdom Metazoa; phylum Chordata; class Actinopteri; order Zeiformes; family Zeidae; genus Zeus; species Zeus faber. Next base: position 968,019 of record NC_137194.1, on the reverse strand, counting down.
TCTCTGTGACTGTGACTCTGTGACTCTGTGACTGTGACTCTGACTCTGTGACTGTGACTCTGACTGTGTCTCTGTGACTGTGACTCTGTCTCTGTGACTGTGACTCTGTCTCTGTGACTGTGACTCTGTCTCTGTGACTGTGACTGTGACTCTGTCTCTGTAACTCTGTCTCTGTGACTCTGTGACTCTGTGACTGTGACTCTGTGACTCTGTGACTGTGACTCTGTCTCTGTGACTGTGACTGTGACTCTGTCTCTGTAACTCTGTCTCTGTGACTGTGACTCTGTGACTCTGTGACTTTGACTCTGTCTCTGTGACTGTGACTCTGACTGTGACTCTGTCTCTGTGACTGTGACTCTGTGACTCTGTGACTCTGTGAGGTTGGTTGTGAGACTCTTGGTCGAAGGAGGGATGGAAGGAATAACCACAGAGGATGGAGGAGGTCAGGGGTGAGCAGCGATGCAGCACAACACACACACACACCTCAGCGTGGTGCGAAGGCTGTTATTGATCTTTACCCCACAACTGTGATTGGCCAGAGAGAGGCTGAGCTGTGATCTGATTGGTTCAAGTGGTCTTGGGGGTCATTTGGTAATAGGTTTATCATGCTGTGCAGTCAATCATGTTTGTGTGAGCACATGTGACTCACTAGGATGGTCACTAGTAGGATGGTCACTTCTAGTATGGTCACTTGTAGGATGGTCACTTCTAGGATCGTTACTTGTAGGATGGTCACTTGTAGGATGGTCACTTCTAGTATGGTCACTTCTAGTATGGTCACTTCTAGGATGGTTACTTGTAGGATGGTCACTTGTAGGATGTTCACTTGTAGGATGGTCACTTGTAGGAATGGTCACTTCTAGTATGGTCACTTCTAGGATGGTTACTTGTAGGATGGTCACTTGTAGGATGGTCACTTGTAGGATGGTCACTTCTAGTATGGTCACTTCTAGGATGGTTACTTGTAGGATGGTCACTTGTAGGATGGTCACTTGTAGGATGGTCACTTCTAGTATGGTCACTTCTAGGATGGTTACTTGTAGGATGGTCACTTCTAGTATGGTCACTTCTAGTATGGTCACTTCTAGGATGGTTACTTGTAGGATGGTCACTTGTAGGATGTTCACTTGTAGGATGGTCACTTGTAGGAATGGTCACTTATAGTATGGTCACTTCTAGGATGGTTACTTGTAGGATGGTCACTTGTAGGATGGTCACTTGTAGGATGGTCACTTGTAGGACACCTCACTCAGTGAAGGCTTCTTGGCTTTTTAAGGAGCTGCGATGGTAAAAAACATTCCTTCCTCATAGTAACGACTGCTTTTCGACAGGAACACAGGATCTCCTCGTGTCCTCCTCGCTCTCCTCCATCACCCGTCACCTCCTTCAACCTTCCATCTTTCCAACCGTCCAAACATCCTGTTCAATCAGGCGAGCGGCAGAGGTTGAGAGCTCATCCAAAGCTCATCTCCTCCCTCTGCTGTGGGGTGAGCTCATCCACGGCTGGAGGTCTTTGGGCAGCCAACAGCCATTTGTTTACAAGAGCTCCCTAATTTACATCCTCTTATGTCAAAACTTGGATCCAGTAAAGCAAACAGCTAAACATGACAAGACTCATATCGAGCAATTTCATCCCAAACGACACACACGGGCACACATTTCACAATTCCCAAGACTCCGATAATCGGATTCAACGTCTTTTCTATTGTAAAAGAGAGAAATGGGTCATGAAGGTCTCACGACCACATCTTTACCTCTGATTATCTGTCTTTTTCCCTGAAGGCTGTGCTGGGCCACATGAAAGGTTCTGGCAGGTCCAAATGGGCCTGCAGTGCCCGCATTTTAACGGCTAACAATGTCCAAAAACATCACAAACTGTATGACTCTGCTGATTATTATTGGCTACTAATTCTCACAGATTCCCATTTTAAGTCCTAATCCTGAGCTGGTTCTGATGAACATAAAGCTGCTATTCTGGCTGGAATGGAGGAATTTGTTTTTGCACCCTTGTAATTTGATCTTGCAACACAGGAGCTCACTTCCATGATTGAAATGTTTTGAGTGGAGTTTGAAAAACGTTCACGACGCACTTGGAGAGTTCCCCCTGCTGCTGCGGTTGGGAAACCCTGATTCACAGGCGGCCCCGGCCCCCACGGAAGGAGCTGACATCAGCACCATGGACAGAGAACATGAGTGAGGCGCAGTAACCCTGAGCCACCAGCAGGGGGAGGACACGCATTGGACACGACGGTGGATGTACTACAAGCTACACTGTCACACAGAGCGGGTGTGTGTGTGCGTGTGTATATTGATATATATATATATGTATATATACACAGACATTTATAAATTATATTTTATTGGACACAAAATGAAATCCATTAAATCTGCATGACACACACACACACACACACACATACACACTACCACACACACACACCTTTTCTGTTATAATGGTACAGTCCAACATCGACTACAAAGCTTGCATACCTCCCCGCTGTGTGATTATGGTGGTACAGTCCTCACCTTTCCATCACTCTCTCCCCCCACCCTCAGTCTCTCCCTCTCTCTCTCTGCAGCATCTCTCCCTCTCTCTCCGTCTCTCGCCCTCCACCTCTCCTTCTGGGAGCGGTAACTGCTCAGATTTGTCGCCTGTAAACTGTAATAATGCTTCGTATGTGTGACGCTCTCCCTCTGTCTGCTCCTCTCCTGTGGAGGAGCAGCACTGCTTGGATTTGTCACTGTAGGATGGGTTGTGTGTGTGTGTTGAAATTTATATTTACTGTGTGCGTATTTAAAGAAGCCTTAAGGCCAGGACTACACAGCATGGAAAACTCTCTCTCACACACACACACACACACACACACACACACACACACACACACACACACTGCCAAAGATGTCACACACCACTCTTAGTCATCCTGTCTCCCACTAAGACAAGCACAAGAACAACAACACACTAACACCACGACTAATTCCACAGCCCACTCTGAAATGACACGGGCAGACCGTGTGTGTGTGTGTGTGTGTGTGTGTGTGTGTGTGTGTGTGTGTGTGTGTGTGTGTGTGTTCTTGCAGGCAGATCAAAAAATAATAATCCAGAGCTGTGACATAGTTCCTCATGAAATATTTCTGAAGTAATTCTCTCCCACACCCCCCTGCCTCCCTCCCTCCCTCCCTCTCTGTGCACTTTGCCGTCCGCTGACAGCCCCGTTGCCCTGCAGCGATGGTGAGAGTTGAATTATGAGAATGACACAGAGAGAGGAAGAGGAAGAGGAAGAGGAAGAGAGATGGAGACACCCCCTCCCACACCTCCCTCCCTCCCTCCCTCCCCTCCTGGGATCCTCTATTCTGCCAGGAGGGGAGGGAGGAGGACGTGTCACCAGATGTGGGTTAGTTCATACCTCTACCCTCCCTCCATGTCGGGGGGGACGAGCCCCATCTCCCCCAATCTGCTGCTTGAGGGAGTCACCTTCTGATCTGTCTGTCTCTCCTTTCCTCCTCTTGTCTCTCTCTCCTTTCCTCCTCTTGTCTCTCTCTCCTTTCCTCCTCTTGTCTCTCTCTCCTTTCCTCCTCTTGTCTCTCTCTCTCTCTCCTTTCCAATCTCTTTGTTAAAGACTTGGAGGGAAGGAAGGAAAGACAGTGAAGAAAGTGAGGGAAGCTGGAGGGAAGGAAGGAAGAAAGAAGGAATGAAGGAAGGGACTGAAGGAAGCATGTGAGGAAGGGAAGATGGAAGGCAGGTGGTAAGGGTTTAAGGGTGGAAAGAAGGAAGGAAGGAAGGAAGGAAAGATGAGTAGGGAAGACTAAGAAGGACAAAAGGAATAAGTGGATGAAGTGAGGGATGGAGAGAGTGAGACACATGAAAAGAGAGAGAAGAGGAGGAGGAGCCGGTCAGAGCATCACTCCTTCATTCACTTCCTTCCTGTCTCTCCCCAGAGAGGAAGAACAGAGTGAACCAAGAGGTGTCTCACACACACACACACACACACACACACACACACACACACACAAAGAGAGAGAGAGAGGGCGAGAGACAGTGACTGGGAATGAAGGAGGGTACAAAGAAAGAGGGTTCAACTCCCAAACTCAATAACACAGTCATGACTTAAGTGTGTGTGTGTGTGTGTGTGTGTGTGTGTGTGTGTGTGTGTGTGTGTGTGTGTGTGTGTGTGTGTGTGTGTGTGTGTGTGTGTGTGTGTGTGTCTCAGAGAGAAAAATAGATCAATGTGCTTGTGTTTGTGTGTGATACAACAGACCAGTCAGAGCGAAAGAGAGTGACATAAGTGTGTAGTAGGTAGAGGATGAAGCGATAGAGAGAGGCAGGGGAAGGGGGAAGAGACAGACAGACAGACAGACAGACATATAGACAGATAGACAGATAGACAGATAGACGGATAGACAGACAGCGTGGTTTGACATGTTGATGTTGTTGTAGAGTGATCAGTACAGACATGTGTTTGAGCACAGTTAAGAGTGTGAGGCGTGGCGGGGTCCGACACAGACAGACAGACAGACAGACAGATAGATAGATAGATAGATAGATAGATAGATAGATAGATAGATAGATAGATAGATAGATAGATAGATAGATAGATAGATAGATAGATAGATAGATAGATAGATAGACGGATAGATTGCGGGGTCCACCACACAGACAGTGCAGGAGACGCAGACACAACCTTGTATTTCCCGCCACGAGGCTCCAACCTCTCCGGGCTTGAGGTGTCCAGTCGGAAAACAACAACCTGGGACGGCGGCGTGTCTTTTGGTTACGGACTTCTCTTCCCACCTCCTCTCCTTCCACATCCTGGTCAATCCTCCATCACATGAACTTACTGACATGACAGCAACCACCCTCCTCCACCCGACACCCGACACACACACAGCCTGATTGTTCTCTGTATTTAAACGGGTCTTGATCAATAAGTAAATCCAGCAGCAGCTCTGGGTCTCTGCTGCATGCAGATGGCTACAAAACACAGGAAAATAAAAAGTACTTTCATCTCATGTTTCCATAGAAAAGTAAACCTCTCGTGCAAGAATAGAACAATTCTGCACGGTTGATGTGGCCGGTGGAGCCGCAGCAGTGGATGAACATGGATTTAATAGCAAGCAGCACTTACTGCACACCAGGCCGCGCCCGTCGCTGCGCCAACGCGTCCAATATTTGAACTGAACGACAGAAGAGCAACGTGCAGTGACGTACGTGCACGTTGGCTGCTCCAGATGTACGTCCACACAAACCAAAGGAGTTGAAAACAGAACAAAACAAATTCCCTGTTTGTGAGCTCACACGTGGAGTTGTCTTGCACCTCCAGGGCAACGAGTCTGAATTCTGTCCCTTTAATTTTAGTCCCAAAAGTTAAAAAAGTGGATGAAATGTGTGTGAGGGAAATGCAGCGTTGAAGCTGTTTAAAACCTCAGAAAACTGTAATTCATATGTAACACGACTAAGTTGGACTCTGTGTATTGCTGCCTATATTTATTATTACTATTATTATTATTATTATTATTATTATTATTATTATTATTATAATTATTATTAATAATATTGTTATTATTGTTGTCACGTAGCTCCTGGTTTAAAAAAATAGTTTCGTTCAGAGTTATTCCGCAGCGTTCCTGACACATTGTTGGAGCAGAAACCTCCACTACGGCTCGGCGACCTCGTACCTCATATCCTTCATCTGCGCTCTGGGCCCTCAGGGGCCTCCCGGTAATACGGCACCGCTCTGCTTTCCATCACAGCGGTGGCGGCTGTTGCCGTATCTAATGGAAGTCCGCTCCTCCATCGCCGCTCTCCCTCCATCAGTGCTCTCTCTCTCCTTTCCATTTTGGACCTGCCAAACAGTCTCGCTTGAACTATCGACTGTGAACCCAAAGGGAATCGAACTTCATCTCATTTGAGGCGAGGAAGAAGAAGAAGAAATTCTAGCTCATAATATTT
>NC_137194.1:939569-959569 GCF_960531495.2 Zeus faber | reverse complement strand
GAAGAAGAGCTTCATCGTTCCTAAATAAACTTCTCAGTGTGTGTGTGTGTTTGATTTATCTAACAATTAAAGCAGATGTGTCTTTTCGTTTGTGTCAGTCCTTCACAGACTGTAGAAGCTCCTGAGGATGTGGAGCAAACTGGATCCAAACATCTGAGGCTTGGATGTGGAGTGGAGCTGGCGGAAGGTCACAAGCACCTTCAGACCTTTATTCTTTTTTTTTTTGAGTTTTTTGCACTTCCATAAGTTCTGTTTCAGTTGAGGGGAAGCGGCTTAGCAAGGCCTTCAAACATTGAACTCAGGTCTCCAGAGGCGTCCGTGCCCCCTCCCTCCAGACCACCCAGCAAGACAGAGCAACACGACGGAGGAACAGACCCAGCAGGACGCTGGATTTCAGGGCAGGAGAACAGAGTTGAGCCCACAGAGCCAAGCTGAGAGCTAAACATGTGGTGAGACAGGTGAGGTGAGACACCTCATTGAGGGCAAATGAAATGGGAGATTTCATTCAACAGAGGTTCAGTCTCAACAAAAGAACATCATCAGACATGTCAGTGTCATGGCGGAGAACTCAAATCAGCAGCAAAACAACTTGATGGTGAAGGTGGAGTTCAGCAGGTGGAGTTCAGCAGGTGGAGTTGGACAGACCCTGTGAAACATGGATGCTTCCTGATGCCAATTCATCTGCTTCGTCCGCACATGACTTCTACACCCAGTGACATCACGTTCCATGCAAACTCCACCCAGAAAGGACCCGCGTCGGGAGACAACCTCCGGAGCGCGGCGCCAACAACGGTCCCGGTGGGAATCGAACCCCGGACCTTGCTGGGAGGCAGCGGCGCAATGCTCTGCACCACCGAGTAAAGTGGTCCGTCCTGGTTTTCACAGGAGGAGGAATCGGGAGCTGTGTTTGAACTACAACGTGAGAACACCTCCAAAACTACATCATGAGGAGAGACGGGTGGAGGACTTGCTGTTTATTCCTTTTTTCCTGCTAAATGACCGTGAACGGTCGTGGCGGTTGGAGCGGCCCCAGCGAGGGGCCGTCCTCGGCTCCGGAGGCCGGAGCCCGGCTGGGCAACGTTCCCGATGAGCAACGGCAGGAAGAGCGACAGGGAGGAGGAGACCCAGCTCACGGCCCCGCTCTCACACACTGAATATTACATGACGGGTGGATGCAGGAAAAACAGGTGGAGCACTTTTAGGTGCATTTAATAAGTGAAGAGCTAGACAGACAGACAGGAACAGAAAAAGAGAAACAGGGAAAAGAGTGACAATGTTGAGTGAGAGAGAGAGAAGTTTGAAGAAAAGAAGAAGAAGAAGAAGAAGAAGAAGATGAAGGAGAAGAAGAAGGAGAAGAAGAAGAAGAAGAAGAAGGAGAAGAAGAAGAAGAAGAAGAAGAAGAAGAAGAAGAAGAAGAAGAGGAAGAAGAGGAAGAAGAAGAGGAAGAAGAAGAAGAAGAGGAAGAGGAAGAAGAAGAAGAAGAAGAAGAGGAAGAAGAAGAAGAAGAAGAGGAAGAAGAAGAAGAAGGAGAAGAAGAAGGAGAAGAAGAGGAAGAAGAAGGAGAAGAAGAGGAAGAGGAAGAAGAAGAGGAAGAAGAAGAAGAAGGAGAAGGAGAAGAAGAGGAAGAGGAAGGGTAATGAGATGAGGGGAAGGGAAAGGAAGAGGAGGAGGAAGAGGAGGAGGAAGAGGAGGGGGGTGTGAAGCAGAGTTACGCTGCAAAACAATGAATTATGAACAAGAGAAAAAACAAACAGATCTTTTTATTTTTCTTTGGAGTTTAGTGGATGACATCATCCAGCTCTACATGAAATATTACAAATAATATACTGAACATATACTGTATACAGTATACACACAGTAATATACAGTATCTGTATACAGTATACACACAGTAATATACAGTATCTGTATACAGTATACAGTATATACCGTACACATACAGAACATGTACTGCATACGGTATCTTCTTCTTCTTCTTCTTTTGGCTGCTCCGTTAGGGGTCACCACAGCGGATCATCCTCCTCCCTGACACCACCCGCCTGCATGTCAGCACCTCCATCAAGCTTCTCTTTGGCTTCCTCTTTTCCTCTTGCCTGGCAGCTCCACCCTCAGCCTCCTCCTCCCAACGTAGCTCTCATCTCCAGCAAACTGTCCAACCTGAGCTGTCCCTCTAATGTCCTTGTTCTTGACCCTGTCCATCCTTGTCCCTCCCAATGAGAAGCATCACTTCAGCCACCGCCTCCGTACCGTGTACTACACTATAGGTACTGTGTACTACACTATAAGTACTGTGTACAGCAGCTCAGGAATCTTTTTGGCTGGTAGAGCCATCAAAGACAAATATTTCTAAATGTATTTCCTTCCTTCCTTCCTATTTCCTTATAATATTTAATCAACTTGAATGCAACTTAATGCGTTTTTTAAGTAAGACATACATGTGTAACGTATATAACACGTCTCTGAGTACTTCAAAAAGAACTATATATACTACATTTATCCTGATAATATTGTTGTTATACATATCTAGAGGGATGGAGTGATGGAGGGATGGAGGGATGGAGTGATGGAGTGATGGAGGGATGGAGGGATGGATGGATGGAGTGATGGAGGGATGGAGGGATGGAGTGATGGAGGGATGGAGGGATGGAGGGATGGAGGGATGGATGGATGGAGTGATGGAGGGATGGAGGGATGGAGTGATGGAGGGATGGGGGGTTGGAGGGATGGAGAGATGTAGAGATGGAGGGATGGAGGGATGGAGGGATGGAAGGATGGAGTGATGGAGTGATGGAGGGATGGATGGATGGAGTGATGGAGTGATGGAGTGATGGAGCGATGGAGGAGTCACTCTATTATTGATATAGAGCCTGGTGTCCTGAAGTGCAGCCGCGCTGGGTCCATTAGAAGTTCCCTCTCGTCCTCCACCCTAACCTCCTACTAAATGGAGGAGTGTGACTCAGCCCGCCCTCCTCCACCTCTTCCACCTCCCCTCCGCCTCCTCTGTTCATCCCCTCCACCCGTTTCACGACATCTGCGGAGAGAGACGGAGGCACTCTGAAAGCCCCACCCACGCAAACACACAACAAGACAAAACAAAATGAGTGCCCCGCCTCCACCTCCCCTCCGCCCTTCCTCCAACTCCCCTTCGCCCCTCCATAATCCCGCTGGGTTTTCTCCACCCGTTTGGACATGGATCCCCACACTTGGGGATCCATCAGTTCTCCATCAGTACTCTATCAGTACTCAATCAGTACTCCATCAGTACTCCATCAGTACTCCATCAGTTCTCCATCAGAACTCTATCAGTACTCCATCAGTACTCTATCAGTTCTCCATCAATTCTCCATCAGTACTCTATCAGTTCTCTATCAGTACTCCGTCAGTACTCTATTGCTACTCTATCAGTATTACATCAATACTCTATCAGCGCTCCATCAGCACTCCATCAGTACTCTATCAGGAATCATCAGTTCTCCATCAGTACTCTATCAGTACTCTATCCGTTCTCCATCTGTACTCTATCAGTACTCTATCAGTACTCCATCAGTACTCTATCAGTACTCCATCAGTACTCCATCAGTACTCTATAAGCTGCTGCTACTATTACTGCTACTACATAAATACTGGTATTTATTTCAATCCACTAGAGTTCCTTCATGAAATAAACAAAACAACACACTTCAGCCATCTACCACTACTACTACTACTACTACTACTACTACTACTACTACTACTACTACTACTACTTCTACTATTACTACTACTACATTAGTACTGGTAATTATTTCAATCCACTAGAGTTCCTTCATGAAATAAACAAAACAACACACTTCAACCATCTACCACTACTACTACTACTACTACTACTACTACTACTACTACTACTACTAGAGAAGGGAGGAGGAGGAGGGAAGGGAGGCGGTGCAGTGTGTTACCACTACATTACTGAACCAAACAAACATGATATTGTAACACTGCTAATGAGCAACACAGCACTGACAGCAACCTTTACTGCTGTGAGGAGCACACACACACACACACACACACACACACACACACACACACACATGCCTACACACACACACACACACACACACACACACACACACACACACACACACACACACACACACACACACACACACACACATATTACCTAACCCTTACAAATGGCACAGATGCCAAAAGGTTCAATGGTAAATGGTAACTTAATGACTTCATGTGTGTGTGTGTTTGAAGGGGAAGCTGCAACTGTTTGTGTTCACGTCTCTAAAGATCTTCTCATCTAACCTCCTATTTCATCCCATTCAGTGTGGCCGGGGGCAGCGGGGGGCGTGTGGGGCAGTGTGGGGCAGCGGGGGGCGTGTGGGGCAGTGTGGGGCAGCGGGGGGCGTGTGGGGCAGCGGGGGGCGTGTGGGGCAGTGTGGGGCAGCGGGGGGCGTGTGGGGCAGTGTGGGGCAGCGGGGGGCAGTTTGGGGCAGTGAGAAGGTTCTTGTAATAATAGATTATTTTGACGACTGCTGCTTTCGATGTCATCAGATGAATCATCAGGGACATAAATATAATATATATATAATTATATATAATATAATCCTCAACTGCTGATTTGGGCAAAAAAAAAAGGAAAAATCACTGAAATTGGTTTCAGGAATTTTCACCCAAAAGCAACAGATACAACACAGCTGTTCACCTCTTCCTGCTTCCATTCTCATATTTCCCAAACAATTAAATCTGCGAAGCTGTTTCCAGATGCTCTGCAGGTCGTGTGGTGCAGCTTCACACTTAGAGCCACAGGGTTAAGGAATCAGTTTATCAGTTATAATTCAGTCAGTGAGTATTGACGGACGGTGTAAACGGCCTGTTTCTGACCACCTGTTTGAATGGCCTTTCTGGTTCTACCCCAATGCAAAGTGCTCTTCTCTTCCTCCACCTTCAAACTCTTCTCTCTGGTTGGAGGACGCCGCCGCCCGCAGGGTTCCCCGGGAGTAGCTGGGGGGGAGAACATCTGGAGGCAGCTCCACATCTGGGCTCCACCTGGAAGGCTGTGGGCGGGGCCGTGCGCTGGGCGCTGGGCTGAACAGGGGAGTGGCTTCATTGCTGCCGTGCACACAGCGGGGGGCAGGCGGCTCAGAGCTTCTCTGAGGGTTCCACAAAGAACCAGAGGCCATGGAAGAACCATAGAAGAACCATGGAAGAACCATAGAAGAACCATGGAAGAACCAGCTGGTCCTGCGGATGGTTCATCGGGTACTTTAGTTGTTGGGGACATGAAGAGCTTCTTCACTCTTCTTTGAGTAGGTGGATGGTGATGGTGACATGAGGGGGTAAACACCCAGAAGCCCGCCCAGCCAAGCACCATCACACACCCTCCCTCCACTGAGGCAGAGCGGCTCGGGTGGTGCCGTCCCGAAACGGCTCCGGAGGCTTCCTTTCCGCTCGGCTTCCAAGCTCCAGCAACAATCACAAGCGGCAGCGTGAGGTCACCCAGGCGGAGGCCTCCTTCACCAATGTTTCGATGAATGAGACCACCGCCTCTCCACAGTCAATCACCCCCCTCCACACCCCTGTTGGACCCCCTCCTCCATCCACTCCTCCTCCATCCACTCCTCCTCCATCCACTCCTAATCCCAAAACCTAAAACTATGGCCGCCAGCACCTTACAGGCTGGACCAGTGGCCACCGTCCACCCTCATTCACACCAGCCTGTACCGTACGACCCGAGAGCACGTGCACAGAGCACCTTCAATGCTGCTCTGTGTCCTGGCTCCACCGCGGTCCGCTGGGTGGAGAACCTCTGTCCCCAAACAACCTCATGATGGTTCATCAAGGAGCCTCCTCCGTCTCCTTGTCATCACAGATCCACCGTCAGCGACGCATCATTTCAGCTGTTTCTATTTCACCTCCATGTCCTCTGTATGGAGGTTAAATGTCTCTCTCTCTCCTGATTTTCTTTTGGCCCTCATCATGCACACACACACACACACACACACACACACACACACACACACACACACACACACACACACACACACACACACACACACACACAGGTGGAGTGTAGTTGTTAGGACAGCTGTGCTGACAGCAGAGTAAGGCAGCGCAGCAGAGCAGACAGCGATGACCTCATTCACTCATTCACTGACACCTGCATGTGCTCATTGTGTGTGTGTTGGGTGGGTGTGTGTGTTTCAGACTATTGAAGACTATTTTGGGGCATGTCCATGCAATGATGACTTACTGTGAGTGTGTGTTTGGTACAGGAGGTTATTGTGTGTATATTGTGTACATTGTGTGTTTGTGCATTAGTGAATGGGTGTATTCTTGCATGTGCAATTATGCGTATGTATGTGTGTACATTTGTGAATCAGTGTGTGTGTTTGTGTGTGTGTGTCTCATGACCTGTAATCATGAAGTCCATGTGTCTGTCAGTTACATAACATTACATTACATTGATCAGACGCTTTTATCCAAAGCCACTTACAATTATTCAAACAGCGACAGACGCAGCCATCAGGAGCAATGAGGTGTTAAGTGTCTTGCTCAAGGACACTACAGCATGCTAGCAGGAGGAGCCTGGGATCGAACCGGCAACCTTTAGATTACTAGACGACTGGTCGTCTAGTTGTCATGGTAGCTCGCTCGCCCTCTATAAACAGTAAAACAAACACATTGCAAAGCACACTGTGTTCCTTTCCGGTCGTGCAGGGTTGTATGAAATACAACGTATATAATAAAGAAGAAGAAACAGTCTTTAATTGTCACACGACACATGCTTGCACACACACGATGGTGGCCGGTGAAATGAAAGTGTCCATCGCTGGTCAGACGATGAGTGCATATTTTTGGTGGGGGACCTTACTGACGTGAGGTGGAGGAAACCCCATGTGAGCACGGGGAGAACATGCAAACTCCACACAGAAAGGCTCCTGTTTTGGAAGATAACCCACCAGAGCACAGTGCCAACAGCGCCCCAGGCGGGAATCAAACCCAGGACCTTCTTGCTGTGAGGCAGCAGTGCAATGCACTGCGCCACCGTGCCACAGTGGGGTTACACAAAAGCAACACAGTGTGCTTTGCAAGGCGTTAGTTTGACGATGTGACGACTCTCAAACAGGCCGATCACAGCCACCGCCGCATTGGAGCACTCCATGACATCACCGACGCTCATGAAGGTGAACTTTGACCCAGGGAAAGGTGCACTTCATTAGATCTGTTAAGGTTGAACTAAGTGCTAAACTTGCAGGTGATTTGACTTTGCTACCAGACACGAATGTTTTGTTTCTGTGGGAATCAATTGCATTTGGTTGAACTGAAGCTGATGGTGCTTCATTGCTGCTGCAGAGGCTTCTCCACAGGGTGGAGCGGAGTGCAGTCCAAAACAATCCCATCCAACTGTTTATAGGAAATGGACCAGAACTTTAAAAATCCTGTTATTGGAGTCTCTCAAGGATATCTAGGATACATGTGACTCTCTCACTCCCGCTCTCCATCTGTCTCACTGCTCTCTGTTTGGTCCTTCGTTTTCAAATTCAGTTTTTTCGGTTTTGCAATTCAATTAGAAAGCACAATCAGAACCGTTCCACAGCTGTTCCACAGCTCTTCATTTTGTGATTATAGTGTCCAAAGGCTCCAAAACCTCCATACAAGTGAAACATGTCAAGTTTCAAGTGTCAAGTACCTGGGTCAGTGCGGCACGATGAATCTGGAAACCAGGAGCTTTTTCCTCACACACGCCCTGAATAAAAGCTGATTCAATCCCTGCCCCTCTCATTTAAAATAGGTGACACGTATTTATTAGTGGTCAGCGGTTGTTTTAGTCTGAAGCATCATCCAAGGCCTGATCGTCCAAGGCCTGATCGTCCAAGGCCTGATCGTCCAAGGCCTGATCGTCCAAGGCCTGATCGTCCAAGGCCTCACCAACCACCTGCGATCCCTGGAACAACAGGTTGACACTGCTCTAAACAATATCAACCACAGCTTCCTGGGGGTCTGTTTTCTATCAGTAGGGACATATCGTAGCTCCACCAGGAGCCTGAGCTCGTAGCGCTCTGCACATGGCCCTAAATGACTGAACATGAGGACAACCTACACAGATCCATCAAACTGTTTGAGCTGCTTCCTAATGACCCTCATACTGTGCCACAGAAGGCAAATCAATGATGTCACAACAGGAAGCAAACTTATTGAGGCACAGCAATTAGTGAGCATACTCTACTGAGTGCCAATTTGACCATTTTCAAACTGTATATTCCAAGGAGCTGGATCTGGTTTGTTATTAGACGAGAGCTGAGGTAGAGGACGGTTCTGAAAGGAGAAACTTTTAATAACCGCCAAAGTCAATGAAAGTCCTTTTTACATACACACACTCTCCAATTTTAATTGACAGCCTCCGCTTTAATGGGACGGATGAGGATATAGACTGTACAGTATATGAATATATTGTACAGTATTTATACATATGTATAAATATATATACACACAAGTATTCCTCACATAACTACTTCCCTGTTTGACCAGCGTTCAGACTTAGGAACAGCGCTCTCAGCTCAGTTTGTATTGTACACTGTGTACAATACCAAGCATCTCATCACCCTTTATATTCTATATACACCATATATACTATATATACTATATACACATATATACTATATATATCCCACTATATACACTATATATACTATAATCATTATATACACCATATGCACTATAGATACTATATTCACTCTATACACTTTATATACTATATATACTATATACACTATATATACTGTATATATATAGTGTTACATTATTATTATTATTATATATATAGTGTTATATATTATTATTAAATATATACAGTTATATTTTAAAATTATATATATAGTGTTATATATTATTATTATATATATAGTGTTTTATATATATATATATAGTGTTATATATTATTATTATAATATATATCGTGTTATATAGTATTATATATATAGTGTTATTTTTTATTATATATATAGTGTTATTTATTATATATATATAGTGTTATTTATTATTATATATATATATATAGTGTTATATATTATATATATATAGTGTTATATATTATTATTATATATATAGTGTTATATATTATATATATATATAGTGTTATTTATTATTGTTATATATATAGTGTTATATATTATTATTATATGTATAGTGTTATATATATATGTGTATATATATATATATATATATATATATATATATATATATATATAGTGTTATATATTATTATATATATATATAGTGTTACATATTATTATATATATATGAGGCAGCAGGTGAAGACTGAGTTGTTGAGGTTGATGTGTTGAAGCAGCGTAAGGATCTGAGCCACTTTGACAAGGAGCACATTGTGATGCTGGACGACTGGGTCAGAGCATCTCCACAAGCACAGGTCTTGTGGCTGTTTCCTCTGTGCAGTGGTTACTACCAAAAGTGTCCAAGGAAGGACGAGCGCTGAACCGGCGACAGGGTCACAGGGCCCAAGGCTCATTGATGCAGGTGGAGAGTGAAGTCTAGTCTGTCTGGTTCGATCCCACTGTAGCAGAAGTGGAACTGTTAAAATGTCATTATCTATCGTCCACCAGGTGAACTGGGGAGCGTTGTGGAAGAACTGCACATGCTGCTCTCATCCATCCCAGATGACGGCTGTCTGCTTGTGATCATGGGTGACCTCAACATCCACATGGACAAACCACAAGCTGCTGACTTCCTCACACTGCTGGCCTCGTTCGACCTGAGCCTCCTCCCAGCGCCGGCGACGCAGCGCAGGCAACCAGCCGGACCTCAGCTTAACACATAACTGTATCAATGACAACCCTCTTGTCACCCCATTACACACTTCAAATCACTTCTTTATTCAGTTCTCACTCTCTCAGCCTCCATGTTCCCCCTCCTTGTGTTTCTTTCTGAGCAAACGTTCGCTTACTCTTCCTCACTCAACTCAATTCTCCTCTCTTGTCTCTCCTTCTCTCCCCCCACCCGAACACCTTTTTTCAATGGTGTTAATGATGCTACGGACACGCTCTGCTCCACACCAAACTCATGTCTTGATAACTTCTGTCCCCTCTCGTCTGGACCTGTGCAAGAAGCGACCTCCAACCCTTGGCTGAGAGGAGGTGGCGCATTTCCGGAGACCGTGTTGATCTGAATAAGTATCAATACTCTTTATCTGCTTTCTCATCTAGTATTACTAATGCTAGCACCACTTACTATAAGGACAAGATAAACAACACTACTGATTCACGCAAACTCTTCTCTGCTTTCCTCTCCTCAACCCCCCACCTCCTCCACCTCCCTGTACCCTGACTGCTGATGACTTTGCCCCCTTCTTTGAAGAGAAGGTGGCGGCTATCAGCAGCCAATTCGCTCCACCCCCTCTCTCACAAATAACCCTCCAGCACCTAACTCTCTTTACTCTTTCTCCCCCCTATCTGACGCTGACAGTTCCAATCTCCTCCTCTCCAGCCACCCTACTACCTTTGGCTTGACCCTATCCGCTCTCACCTTCTGCAGGCCATTTCTCCCACCTCTTTACCCTCCCTCACACACATCATCAACACACCACTGATGACAGGTACATTCCCAGACACATTTAAGCAGGCTCGTTATTAGACAAGCTATATCACAAGAAGAGAAATACAGACATCACACAGAATAACCTGTTGGATCCTTACCAGCCTGGCCGGTCACTCCACCGAGACTGCACTGCTGACGGTTTTTCACTATATCACTACTATTTTCACTACAAACTGAGCTGAGACCATATTCCCATATGGTCTAGCGGTTAGGATTCCTGGTTTTCACCCAGATGGCCCGGGTTCGACTCCCGGTATGGGAAGGCGCCCCTTTTTCCTTGGGTATGGGACCTTCTTGCTGTGAGGCACTGCTGCTTCACAGCAAGAAGGTCCTGGGTTTGATTCCCGCCTGGGGCGCTGTTGGCACCGTGCTCTGGTGGGTTATCTCCCAAACAGGAGCCTTTCTGTGTGGAGTTTGCATGTTCTCCTCGTGCTCACATGGGGTTTCCTCCACCTCACGTCAGTAAGGACCCCCACCCAAAACATGCACCATCATGGTCTGACCAGCGATGGACATTGATCACCTGGTCCCCGGGTGCGTCCACGTACGCTGCCCACTGCTCCTGGCTGTGGCCCCGGAGGAAGGACAAGCCAGGATGGGTCAAAAGCAGAGGATCCATTTCACCGGCCACCATCAAAAGCATGTGCATGTGTGTGTGTGTGTGTGCAAGCATGTGTTGTAGTGTGGTGTGTTGCGTGACTAATAAAGACTGTTTCTTCTTCTTCTGGACACTCTGCTGCACATCAGGTATGTGTTCTGATTTTGTTTGATTTATCCGCAGCCTTTGACACTGTTAACCGTCATGTTCTCTTTTTCCAGTCTTTTTGATGTTGATATTACAGGGACTGAACACAGATGGTTTGAGCCTTACCTCTTAGGTAGATCGTATAGGGAATCGTGGAAGGGAGAGGTGACCAAGTCTCACCAGGTAAAGACTGGTGTCCCACAGGGATCTGTGCTCGGTCCTCTTCTCTTTCTTTCACTGTACACCTCCAGTCATCTGGTGGCATGGTTTCTCCTACCACTGCTACACAGATGACACCCAGCACTACCTCGCCTTTTCTTCAGGGGATATCACTGTCTCTGCAAGAAACTCGGCATGCCTCACAGACATCTCTGTCCGGATGAAGGAACACCACCTCCAGCTGAATCTTTCCAGGACAGAACTCCTCCTCATCCCATTAAGTCCAACCATTCAACACCACATAAATGTTCAGCTTGGCTCATCATCATTAACACCATCCAAGTCTGCTAGAAATCTCAGTTAAGTGATTGACGACCAGCTAACCTTCTCTGATCAAATTTCCTCTGTCTCCGATCCTGCGAATTCACACTGAACAGCAGGAAGATCAGACAGTATCTCTTGCAGCACAGCTCCTTGTGAGAAAAAATATATATTATATTATATATAATAATATATACATATATATTATAATAATATATATACAATAATTCTGGCTATGATAGAAAGGTGTAGAACACACAGTGCATGGCAGCTTGCTGCATATGGGAGCTCACAGTGTCCATGCTGACCCCTGTCCACCCCTGAAAGCACCTACAATGGACACGTGAGAGAACCGGGCCATGGAGCAATGGAAGAAGGTGGAGGTCTGATGAATCACCTTTTCTTCTACATCATATGTGGATGGCTGGGTGCGTGTGCCTTGCTTACCTGGGGAGGAGATGGCACCAGGATGCACTATGGGAAGACGGCAAGCCAGAGGAGGCTCTGGACAATGTTCTACTGGGAAACCTTGGGTCCTGGCATTCATGTTGATGTTAATTGAGACGTACCACCTACCTAAACATTGTTGCAGCCCAAGTACACCCCTTAATGGTAACGATGTTCCCTGATGGTCGTAGCCTCTTTCAGCAGGATAATGTGCCCTGCCAAACTGCAAATATTGTTCAGGAAGGGTTTGAGGAACATGACAAAGAGTTTAAGATGTTGACTTAAAATTTCCCATATCTCAGTCCGATCGAGCATCTGATGATGTGCTGGAACAACAAGCCTGATCCATGGGGGCCCCACCTCCAACTTGCAGGACTTAAAGGACCTGCTGCTAAAGTCTTGGTGCCAGATACCACAGGACACCTTCAGAGTCTGGTGGAGTCCATGCCTCCACGGGTCACAGCTAGTGACAGTAGCACAGTTAAATTGCTTGTTAGCTTTAATATTCCCTTAATGAATGAATTTAAAATGCATAACAACAACTTGAACAACATGAACATGAAGGATAATGAGAGTAATATATGGACACTTGAGATTAAATCAGCAATTTACACTTAATAGTTCAAATTATAAATGCACTGAGGAATTAATTAATTTCAGGATTACAAGTTAGTTTACAATATAGTCAATTAATGACACACATATTGGGTGTAGACCAGTCACTCAGTCAATGCACACATATAAAGAGATTAATACTACTTCTGTTCAAACTGTTCAATTCATTATAGAAGTAATCAGTGCTGCACAAACGAGGCAATCGCACCATGGACATTGATTAATGCGCCCTAATGAAACCGCCCCACTCCCATATCTTTCCTTGTGATTTTTCCATATTTTCCATTTTCTTTTTCCATGCGAAACAAGTTGCTGAACTTCACGATACACACAAAACAGTGGCTTCCTTTCAGACTCATACTCTGATTAACTACTGAGCTAGAGATAGAGTGGCAGATAAATAGAGGAAGGTAGAGAAAGAGAGAGATAAAGAGGTAAAGAGAGAGAGTGGGAGGACAGGAGGACAGACACAGATAAAGTCTCAGTCCAGATCTGACCACAGACAGAGGGGGCAGAGAAAACGGTGGACATCTGCTGCCGTTTGGACTCAATGGAAGTATTGATTGTCTGGAAGCAGGAAAGGTCTGTGTGTGTGTGTGTGTGTGTGGGTGTGGGTGTGTGTGTGTGTGTGTGTGTGTGTGTGTGTGTCTGTGTGTGCATGTGTGAGGTTGTGTGTGTGTACAGATCAATAATCTATACTTGCCTGCATACGTAGGTCATTCTTGTGTGCAAGTCTGTGTGTGTATGTGTTAGAATGTAAACACACCTGTGTGCACAACCACATGTTCTTGCTCGCAGAGGTTATACTTGTGTGTCATTTGTATGTGTGCAAAAACCTTTCATAGCTTGTATACACAACACGTCTGTGTGTGTGTGTGTGTGTGTGTGTGTGTGTGTGTGTTTGAAGTGAATACAGCGTTGTATACATTTGTATCTTACGATCTCGTATTTCGTTTTGTATGTGTATACATATTTGTGTGGGATGTACATGAATCTTTTTGTATTTTTCTTTGTTTGTATGGATGTGAATTTATGCATGCAACTATTATTTATATATGTTTGTATTTATTTGTATATGTGCAAATCTGTGATTCCTAACTCTGGTGCTTGGGACCCCAAAGTACTCCTGGTTTTCATTCCAGAAATGATATTGGGTGGTGTCCACCTCAGGGGGCAGGTGAACTCAACTTGTAGGATAGGAAGCCTGTTATACTTCAGGTGCTGGGGACCAGTGGCACTAGGTCAGGACGGTCACTTACCTCCACCAGGTGCGGTGTTGGGTTGAAGCCACAGAGGTTGCACACTTGGCTGTGACACTGCGTACAGGAGTTGTAGTTTGGTGGCTCGGAGCTCCCGATGTTGAGTTCTGTTTTACACAGCGGGCAGTTCAGTTTGGGCTTCTCGGGCTCTGGAGCCGGTACAGGAATGGGGGCAGGTGCCTGTTGCTGTGGCGCCTTTTGATGATGTGCGGGCGACTGTTGGTGTTGCTGCCCTTGTTGCTGCTGTGACCCTTTTTGATGATGCGCAGGCGATTGCTGTTGTGGTGTCCCTTGTTGATGATGCTGTTGTTGCTGTTGTTTCTGGCTAGGTGTGTGTGGGCCACCCATTACAGTCCCTCCCATTTGGCTCTGGGCATGGGGCCCTCCCATTTGACTTTGGGCATGTTGCCCTCCCATTTGACTCTGGGCATGGGGCCCTCCTATTTGACTCGGAGCATGGGGCCCTCCTATTTGACTCTGAGCATGGGGTCCTCCCATTTGTGTTGGTGCATGTGGGCCACCCATTTGACTGGGGGCATGCGAACCACCCATTTGTGATGGAACATGAGAGCCACCCATTTGACTGGGGGCATTAGAACCACCCATTTGTGATGGCGCATGAGGACCACCCATTTGACTGGGAGCATGGGGACCACCCATTTGTGTTGGCGCATGAGGGCCTCCCATTTGACTGGGGACATGAGCTCCACCCATTTGTAATGGTGCATGATGGCCACCCATCCCAATTGGCTTGGCCCCAGGTGCCCCCTGATGGGGCTGCCTGTTGTCTGGAGTAGCATTGCTGAAGACCACTTTATTGCGAGCTGGGCTTGGCTGTGTGGAAGCTGTGGGAAGAGGGTCTACATTGATCAGGGTGCTGGCCTGGTTGAGCAAAGAAGCCCCAAAGCCAAACAGCTTCGTCAGACCATCCTGGGCAGGAGCTTGGGGCCGGTGGGCTGGTGAGGAACCAGCGCTTTTGGTTTGGTCCTGGTGACGGGAGTTGGGTTGGTGCATCGGTGAGCCACGACCCAAATCTGGCTGGGAGGGGGCCTTGGTCAGCCCAGGGAGTGGTACCGCACCTGGATGTGGGATCCGGGGTCCCCCAGGCTGGTTGGGGCCTCCTCCAGGACCCCCAGCACCTTGAACTCCAGGACCTCTCTGGGAGTATGGGTCAGACCTCATCCCCTTCTGGGGCAGTCCTGTCTGGGGCTGGGGGGCACCTTGGTCTTGATGTCTCTGGAGCCCTGGGGAGGTTTGAGGCTGAGCCTGCGGCTGAAGTTTGGGCGCTGTCTGGGGGGAAGAATAGGGCTGGGGCTGAGACTGTGGATACTGCTGGGACTGGGGGTACGGCTGTGATGGGGGGTAGTTCTGGGACTGGGGGTAGGGCTGGGATTGGGAATAAGGCTGGGTTTGGGAATAGGGCTGGGATTGGGAGTAGGACTGGGATTGGGAGTAGGGCTGGGATTGGGAATAGGGTTGGCCCTGGGAGTAGGGCTGGGCGTGTGAGTAGGGCTGGGATTGGGAGTAGGGCTGGGCCTGGGAGGAGGGCTGCGTTTGGGAGTAGGGCTGGGCCTGGGAGGAGGGCTGCGTTTGGGAGTAGGGCTGGGCCTGGGAGTAAGGCTGGGATTGGGAGTAGGGCTGGGCCTGGGAGTAAGGCTGGGATTGGGAGTAGGGCTGGGCCTGGCCGTAAAGCTGAGGCTGCTGTGGTGTTTGAGCTGACTGGCTCTGTGCCGGGGGTTTGGGTTGTGGGGTTTTCTGTTTTGGCTGAGTGCCAGGCTGCTGCTGCTGTGCCTGGGCGATGGGATTGGCCTGGTGGGATGGAGAGTGGATCTGCTGTTGGCTTTTGGAGCGAGGTGTGGTCATGTCAATACCCAACGCCCTCTGCATCTGGCAGTTGAGACACAACCATTCCTGGACCTAGAGAGGGAGGAGAGAGAGAGAGAGAAGGAGTTTAACACTCGTTGTCACAGATGCAGAGCTATCTGTGAAAGGTCTCAGTGTCCCATCAAACACCTTCAATGAACTAAGTGGTGAAAAAGAGAAACAAGAGGAAGAGAATACCTTAGAGACTACAAACGATAAGAAAAGAATGAGCGATAGCTGGAAAAGAAGTAGAGAAAGAGAGCAAATGGAACAGCGATATGAGGATGTGGAGAGATAAGAAAAGACAAATGTCACTTCATTCCACATGATGAACCCAGACCGATCATTCACTTCCACTTCCGGACAGATCACTCTTTATTTCCACTGATTACTTTAAACATGATGGTGCACTCAGACAGAGGAGCCATCGCTCTCTCTCCCGTCATCTCACCCGGACTCAAAGCCACAGGACGTCTCCTCCCACTTCAAGGAGAGAACGCAGCACCAGCTACAAATAGGGTGGAATACATTTTTTATTCATGTTTGTTTTTTTTCCCTCAATTCAAACAAGAAATGCAAGGAGAAGAACTGTAATCAGCCAGACAGACAGACAGACAGACAGACAGACGGACGGACAGAGAGGTAAATAGACCACAAATGGACTTTCAGCAGAGTGATTATGCACGTCATAAACTGCAGCCTGACTGAATAAAATTGTCTTTCTTCTCACACACACACACACACACACTTTGCATGAGCTGAGTGCATATGTTCAATCGAGTGGGTACACAAGCAAACACACTCTGACACACACACACACACACACACACACATTTAACGTATATCAGCAAAACCAATAGACAGAGCCACACATACACACCAACGAACGGATCTAAAAATACCATTCATCACCCCCTCTTCCCTCCCTCCCTCCCTCCCTCCCTCCCTCCCTCCTGCTCTAGATGATACAGGAGAAACCCTCTGGAGTCCATACCCCGGCTCTGGCTGCAGTTTCCTCCGGCCGATAAAACTGCCACGGACGTTGTCCTGTCACGTCCCTCTGTGGGTCATGCAGCTACGTGCACGTTGTGCTACGTGCACGTTGTGCTACGTGCACGTTGTGCTACGTGCACGTCGTCCCGGCGAGGCAGCGCTGCTCGGCTAGCGTGCACGAGCGTCCAGCTTCTCATGCACCGTATCCATCCCAACAGCCCAATGACTTACGCAAACCATATTTCCGTTGCCTTTTACCGTCCTCTCCTCTCTCTTTCTCTCTCTCTCTTTCTGCCCACAATGCATTGCAGGAGCTCGGTGTGCACCTCCCTCCCTCCTTCCCTCCCTCCCTCCTCCAGCCCCGAAGATGCAGCTGAAACACGGCTCCTTAAGGCGTAAAGAAATGGGGAGAAGATGAAGAGGGGAAGACGGAGGGAAAAAAGGTTCCTCGCCTCCTCCGCGCCGTCCCAGACTGCTTTGCTGCCGAGCGTATTTCAGCCCTGACAGAATGACTTACCCTGTGTTCTGTCAACTCAGCTGCTGGAGCCATCCCTCCCTCCATCCCTCCCTCCACCCCTCCCTCCATCCCTCCCTCGCTTTCTCTCTCTCCTTCCCCTGTTTTCCCCTCTAACACTCTCTCTCTCCCTGTGAGTCTCTCTTTCCCTCCCTTACATATTCTGTTTGTACTCATCCTCTCCTTCCCACCCCACCCACCCTCCTCTCGTTTCTGGGTCTTCTTCGCATGCCCTCCTTTTTCTTCCTTCCTTTCTTTCTTTCTTGGAGACAAATTTGCTGCTTTGGGTCTCTATCTTTATATCCCCTCTTTCTCTATCTCTCGTTGCCTCCGTCTCTCTCCATGTCACACATCATTTATCTTCATTTCAATTACATACAATTGAGATGAATTAATTTCAATTTGAATAAGCTTTATCAGCATGGTAAAGCATATTTACATTCCCAAGGCATAAGAAAGACCATTTAACAATACATGAGATAAATCTCTTTCTCTCTCTCTCCCTCCCTCCCTGTGATGGAGTGAATATGTAGATACTGGAGCCGTGAATAGCCGGGGAGGAGGGGAGGATTGTGAAAGCATAATTTCCCCCGTGCAGCTCGGCTCCTCTGGTGTTGTGCACCCATAATTACAGCTGGTGAACATGCTGGGGAGGGGAGGCAGGGGGGAGTGGAGGGGGAGGAGAGGGAGATAGATGGAGAGGTGGTGAGAGAAGCGGTGGAGATGGGAAAAGAAAGGAGAAGGAGGAGGGTGATGGAGCGCAGTGAGAGAGAGCTCTGATTTGAACGAGTCTCGATGTTTTGTTCACATGAATCGAACTTTCAGGCTGAATCGACTCAAAGTGCAGGTGAAGCAGAACGAAGGGCGCGCTCTGACCAAGGAAGCCGTCTAAACCACCTCCGTCACCCCCTCGTTCAGGCCCTTTTGTAATATTCTCCCATTTCCATTGACAGAGTTGACAGAGTCCATCCTGCCTCTTGCTTTGTCCTGAGATCAACAGATCAATCCATACAGACAGATTTTGGGCAACCCAGCTTAAAATCAAGCAACGACAAAATATTCCATTCTGTGTTAAATATTTGTAGCCATAACTACACCAACACAATGTAAATGTAATGTACTGTAAAATGAGTAAACACAGGCCATCTAAATACAAGTTACACACTACGTTTAAAGCAGAACTATGTAAATTGCAAGTGCACTTACACATCGTTGTGGTAAAACTGGGTCCAGTGTCCATAAAAAAATGATTTCATCCCGACAAATTGGACCCTTATCGCTCATGTTTCATTAACAGTCCATGTTAGGAACGCAAATATAATGTGTACCTACAGTAGGTTAAAGCGCTCCTTGCACGGACCTCAGAATATATATCTAACTATATAACTATAACAAAATATAACTCAGTCCAGGGTTCCCCTGGGGGGCCGCGGGGACGGGCCCCCTGCTGCCGGTGCAGGTACCAGATGTGCTCGGCCTGGCAGATGTGCTCGGCCTGGCGACAAACGACAAACCCCGTGGCGCAATGAAAGTGAAGGTCTGTGGGGAAGGTCTTTTATATCTGGGTTCGACTTGCCTGAAGGACTCGAACCCCCAACCCCACAATCCTCACTGCGATTGCCAACAGCTCACATTGAGCTTCTGTGTGAGCATTATTACCGGACCTTTTGACCGGCAAGTTATCATTTATAGGGGTGGGTTTTTTTATATAAATCTTACCAGGTAAAAAAATGGGTAATTAGCGGAACCAAAGATCAGGGAAGTGACGTAGCGGTGTAAAGCGTAACGCACCTTTCCCACGGTTTCGTACCCGAACACAAAGTTACATAGTGCAAGAACAGGTGTTGGGGGGGTGGGGGGGTGGGAATGAAAGAGGTGGCATTCTCCACATTAC
This sequence comes from Zeus faber, assembly GCF_960531495.2. Lineage (NCBI taxonomy): Eukaryota > Metazoa > Chordata > Actinopteri > Zeiformes > Zeidae > Zeus > Zeus faber. Next base: position 940,160 of record NC_137194.1, on the reverse strand, counting down.
AACCCAGTGTAGCGTCAAAATGATTCTGAAGCTGTTTTTTTTAGGTCAAGAAGTTCCACGGTGTTGCTTTAATTCTACAGATAATACAAGGAGAAATCAAATGAATGAGTGTATAATGGGTTTTATATCTGAAAATCAAGGAAGCATTTTGCCCATTCTGTACCAACGTAAGGAAATGGACGACTGTACTGTATATCTCCAACTGTCTGCTGGATTCACTGCCCCCCCCGCCCAGAAGACTCCACCCTCTGCTGCCCAAATCTATAAAGCTCTGGCTCCATCCTGCCAAGCGTAAAGTCAAACTCAAGGCTTCAAATTGTCTTTCCAGAAACCAGTCACAGATGCTACGGCCAATTTTCCCAGAATGCATTTCAACAAGAAGGAAACCACGCTTGAAAGCACAGGAGTCACTTCTCTGGGTTCTTGGTGCCGACGAACAGTCTCTCAGTGGATGGGCGGGGTAGCTGTGAGCGCTAGCTGTAGCTACGGACTGCACCGTCAGTCTGCTGGGGAGGATTTCTACCCATTTGCCAAATGGAGTCGGTTTGAGGCACGCAGCAAAAATGCAAATTAGCTTGAGGAATGTGACGC
>NC_137194.1:932069-934569 GCF_960531495.2 Zeus faber | reverse complement strand
GTTAGGAAGAACTTTGTTAAGAAGAACTTTGTTAAGATGGACTTTGTTAAGAAGAACTTTGTTAAGATGAACTTTGTTAAGAACTTTGGCAAGAAGAACGTGGTTAAGATGAACTTTGTTGAGAAGAACTTTGTTAAGAAGAACTTTGTTAAGATGAACTTTGTGAAGAAGAACTTTGTTAAGAAGAACTTTTTTAAGAACTTTGGCAAGAAGAACGTGGTTAAGATGAACTTTGTTGAGAAGAACTTTGTTAAGAAGAACTTTGTTAAGATGAACTTTGTGAAGAAGAACTTTGTTAAGAAGAACTTTTTTAAGAACTTTGTTAAGAAGAACTTTGTTAAGTAGAACTTTGTTAAGAGGAACTTTGTTAAGATGAACTTTATTAAGAATAACTTTGTTAAGAAGAACTTTGTTAAGATGAACTTTGTTAAGAATTTTGTTAAGAAGAATGTGGTTAAGAAGAACTTTGTTAAGAAGAACTTTGTTAAGAAGAATGTGGTTAAGATGAACTTTGTTAAGAAGAACTTTGTTAAGAAGAACTTTGTTAAGAAGAATGTGGTTAAGATGAACTTTGTTAAGAACTTTGTTAAGAAGAACTTTGTTTAGTAGAACTTTGTTAAGAAGAACTTTGTTAAGAAGAACTTTGTTAAGAAGAATGTGGTTAAGATGAACTTTGTTAAGAAGAACTTTGTTAAGAAGAACTTTGTTAAGAAGAACTTTGTTAAGAACTTTGTTAAGAAGAACTTTGTTTAGTAGAACTTTGTTGAGATTAACTTTGTTAAGAAGAACTTTGTTCAGAAGAACTTTGTTAAGATGAACTTTGTTAAGATGAACTTTGTTAAGCTGGATTTTGTTAAGATGGGCTTTGTTAAGCTGGACTTTGTTAAGATAAACTTTGTTAAGATGAACTTTGTTAAGATGAACTTTGTTAAGCTGGATTTTGTTAAGATGGGCTTTGTTAAGATGGACTTTGTTAAGATAAACTTTGTTAAGATGAACTTTGTTAAGATGAACTTTGTTAAGCTGGATTTTGTTAAGATAGGCTTTGTTAAGAAGAATTTTGTTAAGAAGAACTTTGTTTCGCTGAACTTTGTTAAGATGGGCTTTGTTAAGATGGACTTTGTTAAGATGGGCTTTGTTAAGATGGGCTTTGTTAACTTGTCTAAAAGCATTTCAATCACGCCCTGATGTTCGCAGTTCCGCTGCAACTGGCTGACCGCACATGCAGGCATTAAAAGTCATATTTGCCTGGCTATTAGCTACTAGCTATTAGCTTTTAGCGAACCACAAACAGCTTGTTTACAACATAGCTGCTAGAGAACCACTTTAAAAAAGGCGTAACACGAGCCTGCAAAATGTTTTTCTGGTTGTATCGATTGTGAAAAACAGGTCGTCCTTCTGTTCTTCAACCAGTTTCTACTGTTAAACAGAACCACAGCCACAGTTCACAAAGAGTTCCAGTGATAAAAAGGAAATAATTTTGTGTATGAACCTTAACACCGTGTGTGAGTGTGAACAAAATCAATACAATTCAATAATAATGTTCTTTCTGGAGCTGGAGAAACAACTCCAGGGTGTGGTTGGGAGGTGAATATCCACGAATCCCAAGCAGTGTGTGAACGTGAACGTGTGTTCACAGCTACAGCCCATAATAAGCCATCATCTGAAGACTCCTGGAAAATTCTCTTTCTAGAACTGTTATTTATCTTCTAAATACAGGAAACAGCTGACTCACGTGTAAAGTACTGTGAACACCACATGGTAAGCGTGTCACACACACAAAAACAGGACGATAGAGGCACAACCTCCTCTGGACGCCAAAGCGTTTCCATGGCGACGCCGGCGTTCGTCCGTCAAGGTGTGAGACGCAGAAGAAGAGAAGAACTGAGTAACCATGGGAAGAAGGAGGAAGCGGTGGAGAGCTGAGGAGAGAGGGAAGGGTTGGGGGTTCTATTTCCCGGTTGGACCGGCGGTGGAGAAAGGCATTATGGGTATTAGCCGCAGGTCATCCACCCTCAGGGGCAACGGACTCAGTGAAACAGCAGAGATTTAAAAATGGAGAAGTTGAGCAGCGTTAAAGAAGACAACAGTATGGAGGGAGGGAGGGAGGGAGGGAGGGAGGGAGGGAGGGAGGGAGGGAGGGAGGGAGAGACAGAGAGAGAGAGGGGGGGAGGGAGAGAAGGAGAACTAAATGGAGGACAAAAAGCAGACTTCCAGCAGGGAGAGAAGGAGACGCTCTCTCCCTCCCTCCCTCCCTCATCCCTCTCTCCTCATCCCTCCCTCCCTCATCCCTCCCTTCCTCATCCCTCCCTCCTCATCCCTCCCTCCCTCATCCCTCCCTCTCTCATCCCTCCCTCCTCATCCCTCCCTCCTCATCCCTCCCTCTCTCATCCCTCTCTCCTCATCCCTCCCTCCCTCATCCCTCCCTTCCGCATCCCTCCCTCCCTCATCCCTCCCTTCCTCATCCCTCCCTTCCTCATCCCTCCCTCCTCATCCCTCC
>NC_137194.1:922069-927069 GCF_960531495.2 Zeus faber | reverse complement strand
TTGGGAATGACTTCAGAACAAACATCCGGGAGCGGCTATGGTGGTAACTGGGAACTTTAACAAGACAAACCTTAAAAAAGTTCTACCTAAGTTCCATCAACACATCACGTGTGCTACCAGGGGAAATAGAACTTTGGACCATTGTTACACACCTTACAAGAACGGATACAAGAGCGTCTCGCTCCCTGCTTTCGGGAAATCTGACCACGCCACGATCTCGCTGGTTCCCGTTTACAGGCCTCTAATCGCGCGAGAACTGGTGGTGACGAGGGATGTGAAGTGGTGGATGGATCAGTCGGAGGCTGCGCTTGGACCACTGCTACACACCATACAAGAACGGATACAAGACCGTCTTGCTCCTTGCTTTCGGGAAATCAGACCACTCGGCCATCGCTCTGATCCCTGTTTACAAACCGTGCATCGTGCGTGGAACGGTAGTGACAAGGGACATAAAGTGAGAACGGCATTAAAGAAGATGAAGAGTGGAAAGGCAGTTGGTCCAGATGACAAACCTGGGGAAGCATGGAAATGTTTAGGTGAGATAGCAGTGGTGTTCCTAACGAGACTGTTTAACACCATCCTGGGAAGGAGAGGATGCCGGAGGAGTGGAGAAGAAGTGTACTGGTACCATCTTCAAGAATATGGGAGCCGTACAGAGCAGTAGTAACTACAGGGGAATAGAGTTGATCAGCCACAGCATGAAGCTATGGGAAAGGGTAGTGGAGGCTAGGTTAGAGGAGCGGTGGGGATCAGCGAGCAGCAGTATGGTTTCATGCCAGGAAAGAGTACTACAGATGCCATGTTTGCTTTAAGAATGCTGATGGAAAAGTACAGGGAAGGCCAGAGGGAGTTGCACTGCGTCTTTGTGGATTCAGAGAAAGCTTATTATAGGCTGCTGAGAGAGGAAGTGTGGTATTGCATGAGGAAGTCGGGGGTGGCAGAGAAGTAGGTAAGAGTGGTACAGGATATGTATGAGGGCAGTCAGACAGTAGTAAGGTGTGCAGTAAGCGTGACCAAGGCATCAAAGTGGAGGTGGGATCGCGTCAAGGATCAGCTCTGAGCCCTTTCTTGTTTGCAGTGGTGATGGACAGGTTAACAGATGAAATCAGGCAGGAGTCTCTGTGGACTATGATGTTCATGGATGACATTGTGATCTCTAGTGAGAGTAGGGAGCAGGTGGAGGAGAGCCTGGAGAAGTGGAGGCAGCATTAGAGAGAAGAGCAATGAAAGTCAGCAGGAGTAAGACACAATACATGTGCCTGAATGGGAGGGAGGGTGGAGAAAAGCTGAGAATGCAAGGAGTGGAGGTGGAGAAGTTGGATGAGTTCAGGTAATTGAGGTCGACCATCCAAAGCAGCAGAGAGTGTAGGAGAGAGGTGAAGAAGAGAGTACAGGCAGGGTGAAGCGGGTGGAGAAGAGTGTCCGGGGTGATCTGTGACAGAAGGGTTCCAGCAAGAGTGAATGGGATGTTGAGGTTTTCATTGGGAGTGACAAGGATGGACAGGATTAAGAATGAGGACATGAGAGGGACAGCTCAGGTTGGACAGTTTGGTGGAACAGGGAGAGAGGCCAGATTGAGATGGTTTGGACACGTGTGGAGGAGAGATGAGAGTTCCATTGGGAGAAGGAAGCTGAGGGTGGAGCTGCCAGGCAAGAGGAAAAGAGGAAGCCAAAGAGAAGCTTGATGGAGGTTCTGAGGGAGGACATGCAGGCGGGTGGTGTCAGGGAGGAAGATGCACAGAACAGAAGGAATCGGAGGTAGATGATCCGCTGTGGCCATCTCTAACGGGAGCAGCCCAAAGAAGAAGATTCTATTCACTAACTTCATTACGGTTTAGGAATCAGTTCGTTTCATTTAGTTGCTAGGTAAGAATTAGGTTAGCTATTATGTTCGGTTTAAAAATTACTGTGCACAATCTCTGGGTGCGTTGCAAAGACATTTCACTGCATATATGTGTCCCACCACAGCAAAAGCCGCCATCCTGCGCATTTCTAAAATTGCCAGGAGCAGCCAAATAAGTTGAAAAAAACTTTCTTGACGAAAATTTAGATTTTTCCAGATTTGTGTTCCTTTGGGTTTTTTTTTATCTCTCAACGTATTTTCAAAACAGAGTTTGATTTATAAATAGTAGAAAAATGTTTAACACGTGGAGTTAAATATTCCCGTTAGATGACATGGGGAAACACAGTTCACTTCCTGAGACGCTGAACAGCGCTGAACAACGAAGCGAGCGTCCAGGTGAAGATCATTCCTCCATATTCCATGTGATGTGAAGTTTCAATGTGGAACTGTTTTGATAGAGTTCAACCTTTAAATCGTACTACTTTTACACACACGAAGACATTGTTCTGAAATGGGGAAGAAGAAAAACCCTAAGCGTCACGCACCTACGTCACTTCCGTAAACAGACGGTTAAAGCGCAGCACGGGGGTGTTTTGGTCTCACTTGTCTGTGAAAACTTTCTTCTCCGTATCGTTATGGATGAGGTGAAGCGGGTGGAGGAAGCTCTCAATCATATCTCGGACCTTAATCTGACCAGTGCGATGGATCCAAGTCAGTGTGAGCAGAGCGTACTGGACAGAGAACGAAAACGATGCTGAACGTGATATTACTCCGGCCTCGGAGAACAATTCAAACAGCGGATTTCAAACTTAATGTGACGATGAAACTGAATATTTTCAAGAACCACCGGAGGAGACCGACGATACGTCTGTTGTTGTTACAACGGAAGAAGTTGATGACGTGTCCGTTGAGGTTGGTGACAGATTTTCAGATTTCAGATTTTCTGAGACTCATAATATTGATAGACTCTACATTTTGTTGTGTTGTCCGTACTTTTAAACTCCAAAATAATTCAGCTTTTATAAAACATGTATATTCTTACTGTTAAATAAAAGCTTTTTTAAAAACAAAATGAGTGTTGTTGAGCTGTTCAACGCTGACCCATTCAGCAGTATGTTAAGTAGCCATGAGGCTTTGTTGGTCCGCCAAGCCCAGTTGCATTGTGGGAGCTGAATGAAGCTGGTGTGGGTCAAACTTTGAAGGTGATTATCTCAGAAACACAGTTTGCCAAACCCTTGTCATCAACAATCATAGCTTTAAAAACATTTGCTTAATTTGCGCAAGTGACACCTTGTTTGGAAGCTCTGATTCTCCACTTTCAAATGATGCAAAAAAAAACTCGACAGCCGCCAAATGAACCTAAAGTACGCGGTGGGGCACATATGTAATGTAATGTAATGTAATGTATGAAAGTATGTATATGTATGTGACAAATAAATCTCTTGAATCTTAAATTGAATCTTGAAACGTCTTGGTGTAGCTGCAGCAGTAGAACTTACTGTGTCTCCACTTCTTACTCAATTAAAGTAAAAACAATAAAAAGTAAGAAAAAAAAGACTCAGAAAGATGTTTCCGTCTGTCTTTCAAGAAGACGGAGAGGGAGGGAGGAGGGAGCGACGGAGCAACACAGCGACAGAGAGGGAGGGAGAAGAGAGGGAGCGAGGAGAGAGGGAGGAGAGAGGGAGGGAGGAGAGAGGGAGCGAGGAGACAGGGTGGAGAGAGTGAGGGAGGAGAGAGGGAGGGAGGAGAGAGGGAGGAGAGAGGGAGGGAGGAGAGAGGGAGCGAGAAGAGAGGGAGCGAGGAGAGAGGGAGCGAGGAGAGAGGGAGGAGAGAGGGAGGGAGGAGAGAGGGAGCGAGGAGAGAGGGAGGAGAGAGGGAGGGAGGAGAGAGGGAGGAGAGAGGGAGGGAGGAGAGAGGGAGCGAGGAGAGAGGGAGGGAGGAGAGAGGGAGGGAGCGAGGAGAGAGGGAGGGAGGAGAGAGGGAGGAGAGAGGGAGGGAGGAGAGCAGTGTGACAGCCGCTGTCAGAACAAGTTATTAACCCTGTGCGTCGCTTATTATCAGAACCGTTCAGAGCTGGTTCACCTTCCTGCTAAATGAGTTCCTCATCAGGCTAATTATACACACACACACCCACCCAACACACACACACACACACCCACCTAACACACACACACCCACCCAACACACACACACCCACCTAACACACACACACCCACCCAACACACACACACCCACCTAACACACACACACCCACCCAACACACACACACCCACCTAACACACACACACCCTCCCAACACACACACACCCACCTAACACACACACACCCACCCAACACACACACACACCCACCTAACACACACACACCCACCCAACACACACACACCCACCTAACACACACACACCCTCCCAACACACACACACCCACCTAACACACACACACCCACCCAACACACACACACACCCACCTAACACACACACACCCACCCAACACACACACACACACACCCACCTAACACACACACACCCACCCAACACACACACACCCGCCTAACACACACACACACCCACCCAACACACACACACCCACCTAACACACACACACCCACCCAACACACACACACACCCACCTAACACACACACACCCACCTAACACACACACACCCACCCAACACACACACACCCACCCAACACACACACACACCCTCCCAACACACACACACGCACCCAACACACACAACACACACACACACCCACCCAACACACACACACGCACCCAACACACACGCACACACACACACACACTTCTGCACACATAGTTTGAATATGGACAAACCCCCTTTCCATCCACATCTCTTGTCTCTCTCTCTCTCTCTCTGTCTCCTTCATTCCACTCCTGCCTTTCTCTCCATACACTCCTCCCTCCTTCCTCGTCCTCCTGTCTTCTCACTGTGACAGCACGAGACTCATGGAGGATGGGAGGGCGAGAGGATGAGAGAGGGACAATTAAAAGAGAGAAAGTTTAGAGAAGAAGTAACTGATTACACAGTATTATCACAGTAACTAGTTAGCAGTACTGGTATTTACTGTATATATACTACTACTACACTGTATATATACTACTACTACACTGTATACTACTTCTATACTGTATATAT
>NC_137194.1:909569-917069 GCF_960531495.2 Zeus faber | reverse complement strand
ATTTAGTGGCAGTGGAATTATGAAGTGAAGCTGAAGTTCTTGAGGCAGGACATGATGTTTTAGGACTGGAACGAAAAGAATGAAATGAAGTATTTACAGTAAGAGTGGGTCATCTTGAGGCAGCAGGTAACTTTTTGACCTTAAAATAACAGCTTCAAGGTCATCGTGATGGCACACTGATTGATGTGGAGAGCCCATCTGCCAGGCCGAGCACGTCTGGTACCTGCACCGGTAGCAGGGGGCCCATCCCCGCGGCCCCCGGGGGAGCCCTGGACTGGGTTATATGAGTCACTATCATCGAAATGTGACCGATTAGGTTCAAATTTGTCTGGTAAAATAAATGATTTCCGGACACCGGAACGAGTTTCACGACAATGGTGTAAAAGTGCAGTTGCACTCAGAAACTGTCGGGCGCCAAATCCCAAATACCAACAGTGAAATAGTGCGAATTGAATCAGTCACTATGACCTTGATTATGCTTTTAATTTTGCTTCTCAACCACTCACTTCAGCGGCTCAACTCACTGATTGGCACACGACCCGGACAAGTACTTTAAAATCATTCGGTTCAGCTGGTGGAGTGATCTGTTGGGATGAAAGATTTGCTTATTCGTGGCCCTCAGTGGCCCTGAAGGCCACCTCAAGTATTTTTTTTTATTTTGCATTTGAGCTCTTTAAATGATTTTCCAAGGAACTCCCTGCCACAATACATTCATTCCACACAGCCAGCCATGTTTTAAAAATAAGTAATTTAAGCACCAAAAATTCTGAACTTGAAGTTGTTCTCAAAGGGCCTCAAAACCCGGATGGTTCTGTTTTTATATGTCTCCTCGGAAAGTGGGCGGTTTCTGCTGGGTGGGCGTGGCCAGTGGATGGTAGGATACAGCCCTGGTCAGTTTAACTGATGTTAAAGGGGAATACCACCCATTTTCAGGACTAAAATAGCCGAAACAATTTTTCTACAATTCCTCCACTGTTTCGTTTCTGGGAACTGGGCAATCAGGCTGTTTGAGAAGCATTGACGTAGTGCCTCTAGAGAGCCACATAGAGACCAATGCACAACCTCAATTTGAATCTCAATCCTCAACATCCCCATTTGAAGCAGTGCGACTTAAAGATGAAATTCACACTTTTTTGAGCTTATCCAGGCAAACGAGGTGTGTCAGACACTAGTGGTAAATTTTGTAAATTTAATCATATGGCATCATCAATCATATGCCTTCTCCTCACATCACTCCTCATCCTCATCACATGATAGCACGGTGAGGGAAGCCCCAACTGGGCTGTTATGTATATGCCCTTATTTGGAGTTCCACCTTCCCAGGCTGTGACGTATATGACCTTATTTGGAGTTCCCTGGCTGAAGTACTTTTACTTGTACTTTAAGTGCATCCAAGAGCAAGTAAACATATATTTTTACTGAAATAAAAATGTTACTGTGGTACTTTCACTTTAACTATAGTCATTTTGTGACAGGGTATTTGTACTTTTGCTGAAGTCAAAGTTCTGAGTACAGACTCATTAGGGAGTCAGATTAAGATTGTGAGAATAGACAATGAAATCATTACTAAAGACCGAAAAAACAACCAATATCAAAGATGAATGTGCATCAATAGTTTGATTTCTAGTTTGTCCTGTCAGAAAACCTGACTGGGTACTTCTGTTAATTAACACTCCAAGTGTGTGTGTGTGTGTGTGTGTGTGTGTGTGTGTGTGTGTGTGTGTGTGTGTGTGTGTGTGTGTGTGTGTGTGTGTGTGTGTGTGAGTGATCAGATACAGCAGTCCAAATCCCTTAGTGAGGGCCTTATCAACTGTGCACAGCTGCCAATTCATTAGCATCATCCACCGCTATTAACCTGAACTACACACACACACACACACACACACACACACACACACACACACACACACACACACACACACACACACAAACTCACAGGATGGTCCTGTTTTCCTTACATAAGCTCTATATACAGCAGAGCGGCTGTATTGAAGGCTGAATAGAGACAAAGCCACATCCTCTATTTTCCTCAAGACTACATTTGTGATTCATGATTCAAAACACAAACACACAGAGATTTTTGTGGCGTTGAATTCCAAGAGTGACTTGGTCTTAAAAGAGCCGCAGCTGCATTTCCTTGTAATTTCCTTATTAATATTTAAATGCCAGGACACTGGGACTAGAACGTTGTTTGTGTACTTAAGTACATTTTGTAAGTATCTGTACTTACTTAAGTATATTTGGTTTCAGAGGCTTTGCACCACATTTCAAAGCACATATCTATATATTTCTTCGCATCCCCACACCACAACCTTAAAACCCCCATCACCACATCCACTCAGGAGAGGAGCCCTTGTCTCGACACGTCTATCTGCTCGCGGGCTTGTTCCACCTCGCCCGCTCTCTGCAATAAACTGTTTTTTTCTACTCCATGGTCTGTGTCTCTGTGCCGGAGGCCCCTGAAAACGCCACTTGGGCGCCGTGCGGCAGGCGGAACCACCACAGTGGCAACTGAACAGGGACTCTCCAGCACAGGGATGTCTGAGGACACCCTGGAGGGTCAACGGGCGGTCCTCGCACCAGCCCTCCCCCAACTGGCAGCGGCAGCACCCAGTGGGTCCAGCGGAGGGCCCGGGGAGAAGCAGCCGCAGCCACCACCACAGCTTGCTGTTCCGCCCAGCAGCCACCGCCGGGACCACCCAGCAGCCTGGCAGCCAGGCCACCCCTCCAAGCAGCCCAACCCACTCTCTACAATAAACTTGTGTGTTTCTACTCCACCTGTGTGGCATGTGGCAGGTGGATCTGCCACAAAGGTCCTGATTTGTAGTTATACATATCAAAAGTATAACCTGTAGTATTGTAATCAGGATCTGCAAAAAAGTGTGAGAAGTCATTGTGGTACTTTCGCTAGAGTGATGTAAGTGTACTTGACTGACACAGAGGAGCTGCTACGACCGACGAGGACCTGACCATCCCTCCGTCGCTGTCCTCTCCGTCTCCGTGGCGACCGCTCTCATCCTCCTCATCGCTCTGTCTCCCCTTCCTCTCTCCATTCATTCTTTCTGTTCCTTCACTCTGATTGGTTCTCTGACAGTTTGGTCATTTCTTTATCTTTTTAGTTCTCCTGTTTTCTCCTCTTTTTTTCATTCTTTTGTTCATTATTTGTTTGTTCATTTTATTTTGTTCTTCTTAATTTTTGTTTTTGTTTCCCATGTATTTCTTTCTGGCCATCTCACCTGCTTATGTTTTTTAAATGTAATTTCTTGATTTTTACTACCTGAATTAAGCTTATTATTAGGGTGTCATAGCATGCGTCCCCTCACGATCAACACTGACACCATTGACTTCCGCTATTTTGAATCTCCTCCGAGGCCATCTGCCCACTCAAAACTAGATGGCCGCCACAGGCCAATCAACATTCAGGGGCCGTAAGGCAGAGTTCAATTTGTACAATCTTCATGGAATTTGGTCGATGAAGCCCAAGGGGTCAAAATGTACCAGAAAAAAATCGTACATTTTCACCCACAGGGGGAGCTCTGTCTTATCTATCTCCCATGCGGTGTGACCTACAGTCATGTGTGTGATGCCACATGATGCAGCTCCTCATGGCAAATACATTTGTCAGAGAAATGTTTGACTTACGCTTTGACCATTTTGAATTTACAACCACTTTGGACATTTTCTCCCAGGCCATTTGTTCAATTTCAACAAAACCATCTTTATTGGATTCTTTGGCCCTTTATTGTTTAAAGTTTTGGTAACTTTAACCAATAAATGTCCAAAGAATCAAAAGTCACCAAACGACTTACGGAAGTCCAAACAAAATGGCCGCCACAGACAGAAACCTTTTGGCAAAAAGGCTGCGTAGTCAGGAAGTGGGCGTAGCTTGTAAATGCTAAGTCGGATGTGAACCAAATATGCCTTTTGAGAGCGGGTGCGCTACTTTACACGGGATACAAGCAGTTTGGTTCAAGCCAGTCAAGACGGTTGACCGCCCGAGGTCATAGAGGGTGCATGTAATGTTCCAAAAAATCACACCTTTCACATGGCCATATCTCACATGCTGTTTGTCCTACGATCATCAATGCAGTGTCAGATGATTCAGCTTCTCACGCCATCCAGCTGTGCCAAAACAAAAAAATGACCGGGTGTAGTTTTTCTGATATTTAGAATTTCATGAAAATCATATTACCATTTCCTCCTCAGCCGTCGGTCTAATTTTCATCAAACACTCTCCGTTGGTTTCTTGAACCTTTATTATTCAAATCTACCAAAATAGTTCCCTAATTCCAAACGATATGGCCGACAGATATAAACGTTTTGGCAAAAACGCCACATAGAGAGGAAGCAAAAATGTTTTTCTTCTTTTTCCAGATATATTTAGTTTGGGTGACGTGGGCCAAGCCATGGGGCGGCTAGAGGTCAAAGAGCACGCAAAAACTGATGACACCTCGATAGCTTTCTCATAGACTCATGGTCACGTTCTCAAACAGGAGCATCATTTAGAACGTTTTGCTCTTTGGTTCAGCCTCTTCAGCCAAGTGGTCAGGCTACCGGGTCACACTCAGGCTTGACACCCGCTCATTGCTACTCGCAGCTATGTTTACTATTATTGTTGTTATTATTATTATTATTATTATCATTATTATTATTATAATTATTGATATAAGAATAATATTAATAATAATAATAATAATAATAATAATAATTATTATTATTATTATTATTATTATTATTATTATTATTATTATTATTATTATTATTATCAATTATTATTATTAGTAGTAGTAGTAGTAGTAGTAGTATTAGTATTATTAGTATTAGTATTAGTATTACTATTATTGTTATTATTATTCCAAGATGCATTGTAGGAAATCGTTCTTTACTGTCCCTTAAAAAATGTTCAAACTCCTTTATCTTTTTCTTTACTTTTGTACTCTTTCAACTTCTAAACACATTCACAAATTTATGTCTCACACACACACACACACACACAGAAAAACACACACACACACAACCTAAATCCAGCCTGGACTGTACATTGTACAGACCTAACAGGGTGAAAAGTACAGTTACAGTAAAGCCTGTACGCCACACACACGACTGAACATCGGACACAATATGTCAACACAGCAGAGCTATATTTACTCTCCCTCCTTCTCTCATTCTGTCGTTCTCTCGCTGCCCTGACCTGATTTGTCTTTTGCCTTAAAGCGTCTGATTCACTCCTGAGTTCATCATTTGACCACATTCAGTCACACGACCTCCGCCTCTTTCTCCATCTTTTTCCAATGTGGAATACCGTACCTTTATGTACCCTGTAATATTCTATGATAGCCTCTTAGAATGCACATATACACATTTGCACAGAGTTCACACACCATATGATGCACGTAGTTCATACACACATACTGTACATACATACAGTCAGTACATCCAAGCATCATAAAAAGGTATATTTGACATTTTACTGTATATATTGTTTTCATTGCAACATTTAAGTTGATTACACCCTTTGTTTTGTTTCTTATTCTGTATTTTTCATTTTCCCTTTTCCCATTTGCTTTGACAATATGCAATGTTTATCAATGTATAAATGGAAAGACAGATAAGATTCAACTGATTGTCATTGCACAGGGTACAAGCTCTGAGGCAACAAAATGCATCACACATCGGCAGGAAACAAAGCAGCAACCTCCCCATTGCTAGACGACCTGCTCTACATCCTGAGCCACTGCCCCAGACAGACAGACAGACAGACCTACAGATAGATAGACAGACAGATAGATAGATAGATAGATAGATAGATAGATAGATAGATAGATAGATAGATAGATAGATAGATAGATAGATAGATAGATAGAGAGATAGACAGACAGACAGACAGACAGACAGACAGATAGATAGACAGACAGACAGACAGACAGACAGACAGACAGACAGACAGACAGACAGACAGACAGACAGACAGACAGACAGACAGACAGGCAGATAGATAGATAGATAGATAGATAGATAGATAGATAGATAGATAGATAGATAGATAGATAGATAGATAGATAGACAGACAGATAGATAGATAGATAGATAGATAGATAGATAGATAGATAGATAGACAGACAGATAGATAGATAGATAGATAGATAGATAGATAGATAGATAGATAGATAGATAGATAGATAGATAGATAGATAGATAGATAGATAGATAGACAGACAGACAGATAGATAGATAGATAGATAGATAGATAGATAGATAGATAGATAGATAGATAGATAGATAGATAGACAGACAGACAGACAGACAGACAGACAGACAGACAGACAGACAGACAGACAGACAGACAGACAGACAGGCAGATAGATAGATAGATAGATAGATAGATAGATAGACAGACAGACAGACAGACCGACAGGCAGATAGATAGATAGACAGACAGACAGACAGACAGATAGATAGACAGACAGACGGACAGACAGACAGACAGACAGGCAGATAGATAGATAGAGAGATAGATGAAAGAATTTCTGACTGAGACAAGAAAGATGTCAGCCTAGAGTTTGCAAAAGCTCTCAAGTGGAAATTGCCCTAGCACACACCCACCCACTCACCTCCGTCAGGTGTGGGTTGGGGTTGAAGCCGCACTGGTTGCAGACGGTGGCCTTGCACTGGGTGCAGGTGTTGTAGTTGGGCATGGCGGGGGGATTGGTCAGCTCGGTGGTGGTGCACACGGGGCACAGCTTGCTGCTCGGCATGGGGGCGATCTGCGGCACCGAGTAGGGCGAGGTGGGAGTCACGCCGCGGTCTGGGGACCCCGACGGGGACCGCCCGGTCCGGGCGGCCCCCGAGCCGCCAAAGTCCACCTGGAGGTTCCGGCGGGACGCGTGCTGTCCGGGGCCCTGGCCGCTGGGGACCCCGCCGTGGGACCCAGGACACCCCGTGCCGGTCCCCATCCCGTGGCTGGGACCAGAGTGCATCTGCCGGGCGGGGGCGGGGCTCTCATGGGTGGCTAGGCGGTACGGCTCCCCCACCCTGGACCCCATGCCCCCTCCGGTCCCCATTCCGGCACCGATGCCTCCTCCAACCATTCCCCCCACCCCTCCTCCTCCGTAGCCCCCCTGCTGCTGCTGCTGCTGATGCTGCTGCTGCTGATGATGCTGCTGATGCTGCTGATGCTGCTGATGCATGCCGGTCTTGGGGCTGCCCATCGGACTTCTGGAAGAGAGAGAGAAAGAGCGATATCATATACAGGTACTCCTCACTTAACAACTCATATATATATATGGCGATAGTGTGGTGATAGTGGCGCCGCCCCCTGTGGTCGCCGGCGCTAGCGCTCCGGTCAACTTTTGCACATTTTAGAATTTTTTTCCGTTTTTATCATAATGTACGCAAAAAAAGCATCGGCAGTTACCTCATACGACCGCGATCCACTCGGATATAAAATTTCCCTAAACGAACAACTTTGGGACTTTTTATCCCTGGAAGCAGAGTGGCCGG
>NC_137194.1:898867-909369 GCF_960531495.2 Zeus faber | reverse complement strand
TAAAGAGGGTGGAGGTAAGCTGCATCCCTGGCTCCTCCATGTAGACATTAAAGAGAGTGGAGGTAAGCTGCATCCCTGGCTCCTCCATGTAGACATTAAAGAGGGTGGAGGTAAGCTGCATCCCTGGCTCCTCCATGTAGACATTAAAGAGGGTGGAGGTAAGCTGCATCCCTGGCCAACCCCTTGCCCTTGACTGAAGAAGTCTGTCCTTTTTTTGACAATTTTTATTGGGCACTTGTTTTTGATATAGATTGATTTGATGATGTCATAAACTTTACCCCCTTTACCACTTTGGAGAATTTTATAGTATAGTCCCTCTTGCCAGATTGAGTCAAATGCTTTTTTTAAATCAATAAAGCATGCAAAAATCTTCTTTTGTTTGTTTTGGTGTATGTGATCAGTGAGGGTGTGTAGGGTGTAAACATGATCAGTAGTGTGGTGATTTGGTAGGAAGCCAAGTTGTCCTTTCCTCAAGATGGAGCAGTGGCGGAGCTCTGCTCCTCTGCAGGCTGGGGGGGCAGGGGTCCACGCTGTTGATCTGGGTCTCTGTCTGTCTGTCTGTCTGTCTGTCTGTCTGTCTATCTGTCTGTCTGTCTGGTTGCTGGTTTCAGTCTGGGAGCCAGTGTCAGTGGTCTGGTGGGGGGCTGTTGTGTTTCTGTCTGAGGTGGAGCAGGTGTGTGTCTCTCACCTGGTGCAGCTCCTCTCTGAGGGCCTCATTGTCTCGTCCAAGCTCCCTCACGGTTTCTCCGAGCTGCTCCATGGTTGCCCTGTTCTCCTCCTTCAACACCTCCATTTCAGCTCTGATCTGGTGGAGCATCCTCCTCTGATCTGGTGGAGCATCCTCCTCTGATCTGGTGGAGCATCCTCCTCTGCTCTGGTGGAGCATCCTCCTCTGAGCTGGTGTAGCATCCTCCTCTGATCTGGTGGAGCATCCTCCTCTGCTCTGGTGGAGCATCCTCCTCTGAGCTGGTTCAGCATCCTCCTCTGATCTGGTGGAGCATCCTCCTCTGATCTGGTGGAGCATCCTCCTCTGATCTGGTGGAGCATCCTCCTCTGAGCTGGTGTAGCATCCTCCTCTGATCTGGTGGAGCATCCTCCTCTGCTCTGGTGGAGCATCCTCCTCTGAGCTGGTCAGCATCCTCCTCTGATCTGGTGGAGCATCCTCCTCTGATCTGGTGGAGCATCCTCCTCTGATCTGGTGGAGCATCCTCCTCTGAGCTGGTGTAGCATCCTCCTCTGATCTGGTGGAGCATCCTCCTCTGCTCTGGTGGAGCATCCTCCTCTGATCTGGTGGAGCATCCTCCTCTGCTCTGGTGGAGCATCCTCCTCTGATCTGGTGGAGCATCCTCCTCTGATCTGGTGGAGCATCCTCCTCTGATCTGGTGGAGCATCCTCCTCTGATCTGGTGGAGCATCCTCCTCTGATCTGGTGGAGCATCCTCCTCTGAGCTGGTTCAGCATCCTCCTCTGATCTGGTGGAGCATCCTCCTCTGAGCTGGTGGAGCATCCTCCTCTGATCTGGTGGAGCATCCTCCTCTGATCGCTTGTTCTCTTTAAATTCTACGATTTCCATTTCTGGGGAGGACAAACAATCCTGGATGCGTTGGAGAGACACTGATGCCCTGTGTGTGGGGGTCCTGCCAGGGGTCTTGGAGGCTGGAGGGGGGTCTTGGGGTTTGGAAGGGGGGTGGTAGGTGCTGTGGGGCAGTATAGCAGTGGTACTGGGTTGAGCGGGGTGTAGAAGAGTAGCTCTGACCTCTGACCTCTCTGTTGTCTAGCTGCTGGTGCTCAGCTCTCAGGGTCTCTGGCACCTCCCTCAGTTACCGCTGTCTGTGCTTCTTTCTTCCTGCTTCACTTATGATGTCATCAGGATATTTTGTTGTCCGGTCAGCCAGGCTCCGCCCACTAAGCTGCTGTTGTGAAGGTTCCATTTTTTAACGGTTACGTTTTGGGAAATGCCTCCTCTGTATCCGTTAGCTTGTTAGCTAGCTTTAAGGCTATACATTTGTTATGAGATATTTAATATGATCTCACCTTCCAGGTCTTGTTTATTTAATCCTGTAGGTCTTGGTAGTCCTGTTCTCTGTTTTTCTGTCCATATGACGTCCTTTTCCTTCTTTTATCCCATCTTTGTTCTTCTTCTCCAAGTTGTTCTCTAGTGGTGTGGCTGTGGCAGGTGCTCACTTAGCATCACCCTTAGCATCACACTTAGCATCACACTTAGCATCACACTTAGCATCACTTTTTAAATGTGCTGCTACAGTCCAGTAGTAGTTACAATGTTTCTGCAGTTACTCAGCTTTGCATGTTTTCATCTGGATTCATTTAAAACTCAACTTGTCGTTGTACAAAATGTAAAAATAATGAGTTTTAATGAATGTTGTAGGAGCTCATTTTCTGCTGCCTCTCTCTCCCTCTCTCTCTCTCTCTCTCTCTCTCTCTCTCTCTCCCTCTCTGGAGTCCAGGCGGACTGGTGCACGACCAGTTTCCTCTCGGCGAGCAGCCCTCTTTCTCATTCCCAAGAAGGGAGACTTGGCCTTGCTCAAAAACTGGAGACCCGTTGCATTGCTTTGCATGGTCTACAAACTCTTCTCAAAAGTCCTGGCCAATAGGCTGAAAGGGGTTTTAGGGCTGTTGATTTCCAAAGAACAGTCTTACTGCGTGCCAGGCAGCTCTGTTAAGGACAACTTGTTTTTAATGAGGGATTTGTTTGACCTGTGTAATTTCAATAACATCGATGTAGGTGTCATTTCCCGTGATCAGGCGAAAGCTTTCGACCGTGTAGACCATGGCTTTTTATTTTCGACCTTGAAGGCATTTCGATTTGGGGAAAGGTTTCTTAACTATGTGCAGCTCCTTTACAGGGGAGCATCCTGCATGATAAAGGTGGGTGGGGTGTTGAGCCGTTCACTCCCTGTAGAGAGAGGGATAAGGCAGGGCTGTCCCATCTCTGGGCAACTCTACTCCCTTGCTATAGAACCTCTTCTGCACATTTTAAGGAACAGGCTGAGTGGGCTCTCCCTACCAGGGCTACAACAGGGGCCTCCACCTGTCATCGCCGCTTATGAGGACGATGTCAATGTTTTCGTCACCGACCAGGGGTTGGTGGCTTGCTGAGGGATGTATCAGATGGCCTCGTCTGCTAAGGTAAACTGGGAGAAGAGCGAGGCCTTGCAGGTGGGGAGGTGGGGGGCGGGGAGCAACTCCTGAGCTACCAGGGGGCCAGAGGTGGGCAAAGAGAGGAATGAAGGTTTTGGGGGTGTTTTTGGGCTCGGAGCACTATCAGATGCAGAACTGGGCTGGTGTGGTGGAGAAGGTGTGTGCCAGACTGTCCAGGTGGGAATGGCTGCTACCCCAGTTGTCCTACAGGGGGAGGGTACTGGTTGCTAATAACTTGGTCGCCTCGACCTTATGGCACGACTGACCGTTCTGCATCCGCCCGGAGACCTGCTAGAGGAGATCCAGAAGGCCATCGTCAACTTCTTCTTGTCCGGTCAGCACTGGATTAGAGCAGCAGCCATCTATCTGCCAGTCCAGGAGGGGGGTCAAGGCCTCATTGACATTGCATCCAAGGTCACGGCATTCCGCCTCCAAACGGCGCGGAGGCTGTTATACAGTTGTGGACTGCGTTGGCTGGACACAGCGAAGGTGTTGCTGAGGCGGGTGGGGCGCCTCTCTTATGACAAGCAGCTGTTTCTGCTGCGGACCGAGGGGATGGTCTTGACAGGGCCGACTCCTTTCTACCAGTCAGTGCTGCAGTCATGGCAGGTTCTTAAGGTCCACCGTGACACCACAAATGCCCCTGGGATCTGGCTGTTTGGGGAGCCTTTGTTTGGGAACCCACTGCTGGACTCCGGCCTCCTTTCCTCCTCCAGCCTGCGCTCCAGCTTGTTTGTTGTGTGTCCTGGGCTGGGGGGGCTGTTTGTTGTGTGTTCTGGGCTGGGGGGGCTGTTTGTTGTGTGTTCTGGGCTAGGGGGGCTGTTTGTTGTGTGTTCTGGCCTGGGGGGGCTGTTTGTTGTGTGTTCTGGGCTGGGGGGGCTGTTTGTTGTGTGTTCTGGGCTGGGGGGGCTGTTTGTTGTGTGTTCTGGGCTGGGGGGGCTGTTTGTTGTGTGTTCTGGGCTGGGGGGGCTGTTTGTTGTGTGTTCTGGGCTGGGGGGGCTGTTTGTTGTGTGTTCTGGCCTGGGGGGGCTGTTTGTTGTGTGTTCTGGGCTGCGGGGGCTGTTTGTTGTGTGTCCTGGGCTGGGGGGGCTGTTTGTTGTGTGTTCTGGGCTGGGGGGGCTGTTTGTTGTGTGTTCTGGGCTGGGGGGGCTGTTTGTTGTGTGTTCTGGGCTAGGGGGGCTGTTTGTTGTGTGTTCTGGCCTGGGGGGGCTGTTTGTTGTGTGTTCTGGGCTGCGGGGGCTGTTTGTTGTGTGTCCTGGGCTGGGGGGGCTGTTTGTTGTGTGTTCTGGGCTGGGGGGGCTGTTTGTTGTGTGTCCTGGGCTGGGGGGGCTGTTTGTTGTGTGTCCTGGGCTGGGGGGGCTGTTTGTTGTGTGTTCTGGGCTGGGGGGGCTGTTTGTTGTGTGTTCTGGCCTGGGGGGGCTGTTTGTTGTGTGTTCTGGGCTGGGGGGGCTGTTTGTTGTGTGTTCTGGGCTGGGGGGGCTGTTTGTTGTGTGTTCTGGGCTGGGGGGGCTGTTTGTTGTGTGTCCTGGGCTGGGGGGGCTGTTTGTTGTGTGTCCTGGGCTGGGGGGGCTGTTTGTTGTGTGTTCTGGGCTAGGGGGGCTGTTTGTTGTGTGTTCTGGGCTGGGGGGGCTGTTTGTTGTGTGTCCTGGGCTGGGGGGGCTGTTTGTTGTGTGTTCTGGGCTGGGGGGGCTGTTTGTTGTGTGTTCTGGGCTGGGGGGGCTGTTTGTTGTGTGTTCTGGGCTGGGGGGGCTGTTTGGCTGCTGGAGCGGTGGCTTCAGGGTCTGGGGGAGAGCTTCTCCTTTAAACTCTTTGTTTTGGCTCCTGTTTACACCGTGTCAAACCAATCCGTCCATGTCCTGGTGAACAGTGTTTCGGGGGTGGCCGACTGGCCATTTGGAGAAGCAGAAGGAACGCTGTGAGGGGTCAGGGGTCAGTGGACCAGGCCAGATGACGATTGGTCTGTTTGAGTTTTACAAACTGGACACGTTCAGGTGTATGGGCTGTTGAACAGGTGCTGTGCTCAGTCCAGGATGATTCCCTCATAGTTAACCTGTGATTTTCCTGTGGTAGCTGTGATCTTTTTCCTTTCTCCCCCCCCCCTCTCTCTCTCTCTCTCCCTCTCTCTCTCTCCTAGAGCAGCAGCCGTCTATCTGCCAGTCCAGGAGGGGGGTCTCTCTCTCTCCCTCTCTCTCCCTCCCTCTTCCTCTCGATGCTAAAATAAATACCTTTTTTACAGTGTGTTGCTGGGGAATCGTCCAATCAGAGAGCAGAGAGCTGCTCAGCTGACCTGTGTTCAGCCTCAGGTCTTGTTGACATGATGGCGGATGCCACTCAACTATCATTCCATTAAAGTGGTAATCCAGAAGAATTTGATACTTCATTTAGCTGGTACCTCATGTGTTGGTGTTGTGCATGTTGCTCCTCTATACGCCGTTTTATATTGTCGGAGGCGGTGGCAGGGTCCGCCACATGCGCAAGAAGTGAAAGGCAGCCGCTCTGAATGCGCTGAAGCAGCGTGGCGCCTTGTGGTCGGAAAACCCTCAATATGGAATGAATATTTACCAAAGAAATTAAGGAAGATAGATCCTCCTCCACCTCACGTCACCGATACCAAACCCCAAAAACAAAGCAGTGGATCAAACTTTGACTTTGTTCACTTGAAGTGTAATCCACCCCAAGCCCACCTGACGGATTTCCACTTTAACACTTCTGTAAATAATGAAATGAATAGTGATTTATTTGGGATACAAAGTGTTCCATTGGGCTACTTCAAATTAATTAATTACTGTGATTAATGTTATTACTGTGTATTATATTAATATTTGGGTCTTGTTTAATAAATTCATTTTGTTGTTTCTTCTTAATTTATTTTTTTCTATTTGATTTTGTCTAAACTAAAACTTGTCATTTTTATATCTTATGATGTAACGTATATTGATGAAGGTTAAAAGGGTTATTATTTGTGTTATTGTCTTATTATTAGTATTAATCATATTCTGTATATATTTGTTTTGCACAGATGAACTTTCCTAAACAGTTTATAGACAGAACAGACCCAGTTTTAATGTTTTAAACCTCCCGTCACAAAGTGTCCATTCCCGGTTGCCTCTTCTGAAGATTCCCAGCATATTTCACTGGCAAATTTACAAAACTAAAGTCCTCTTTCTCTCCCTCTGTTACCTCTGTTTCTTCTCCTCCTTCTCCCACCGTGTGATGTGTTTTTCCAGCTCTTTGTTCATTCTAATAGGAGTCATTTCATAATAACCCTCATTATGGAGGGCGATGAAAACACACAGCACAGCCTCCGAGAAGCAGCTGAGCGAGAAGGAGGAGGAGAAGGAGGGATGGAGAGGAGGTGAAGAACAGAGGGAGGAGAGAGAGGAAGGGGAAGAGAGAGAAGGGAGTTTGTCTTTCAGGGGCCGGGTTGAGACGGTTCAAATGAACTTTATTAGGTGGGAGCTGATGAACAGTCGGCTCCACATGGTATTTTGTTTGTTTTCCCTGGAGAGACCAGATGACATATATGGAATAAAATAAATCATTATATATGAAATAGCTGTAAAACCCAAACCATAACTGAGAAACAGGACGATCACACGTTCGGAGCAAAAACTCAAAATGACTCAAAGGACTGATGAAAAAAAAAACATCTGCAACATCGTACACAGTATACACCCGTCAGTCACAACATTTAAATCACAAATAATATTGTGTTGCTGCCCCATGTGTCCCCAAAACAGCTCACCATCAACCTTTCACCACTTTGTGCTACAGTAGTTCATGGCATAAATCCAGACGGACTAGACCTGGCTCCCCACGTGCATCAATGAGCCTTGGGCCCCGTGACCGTGTGGCCGGTTCAGCGCTCGTCCTTCCTTGGACACTTTTGGTAGTAACCACTGCACAGAGGAAACAGCCACAAGACCTGTGCTTGTGGAGATGCTCTGACCCAGTCGTCCAGCATCACAATGTGCTCCTTGTCAAAGTGGCTCAGATCCTTACGCTGCTTCAACATTGACTGTTCACTTGCTGCTTCATATATATATATCAGTATATATATATCAGTATATATATATATATATATAAAACAGTATATATGATAATAATAATAATAATATATAACAGTATATATATAATAATAATATATAACAGTACATATATAATAATAATATATAACAGTATATATATAATGATTGTGGTGGATGGGGTGGCTTGAGCAGCCACACTTATTGGTTGGTGTAACGAGCAGCAGGTGAAAACCCCACCCACACTCATTCAGGATGGGAGCCCTGTGTCATGACATGTTCCATCTGCTCCTGGCTAATTCCAGCGAACCTCCTCTACAATAAACTAGTGTTAACAGCCCCCCGTCGCCTGTGTCTCTGTGCCGGAAGGCCCTGAAAACGTCACTTGGGAGGTGTGTGGTGCCAAACTGCCACACTATATAATAATAATAATAATATATAACAGTATATGTATCATAATAATGTATATCTATATATATAACGATAATATATATCACTATATATATATAACAGTATATATAATAATAATATAAAACAGGTTATATATAATAGTGTATATATAATAATATATAACACAATATATATAATGATAATATATATCACTATATATATATAACAGTATATATATAATAATAATATATAACAGTATGTACACTCACGCCCACTTTATTAGGTACACCTGTTCAATTGCTTGCACAAATAGCTAATGAGCCAATCACATGGCAGCAGCTCGTTGGGTGGAGGCATGTAGACATGGTGAGGTGACTTGCTCAGGGGATTTAAGGGACTTTGAACGTGGCATGGTTGTTGGTGCCAGACGGGCTGGTCTGAGTATTTCAGAAACTGCTGACCTCCTGGGATTTTTACGCACAACCATCTCTGGGGTTTACAGAGAACGGTCCCAAAAAGAGAAAACATCCAGTGAGCGGCGGTTGTGTGGATGAAAACGCCTGGTTGAGGTCAGAGGTCAGAGGAGAACAGGCCGACTGGTTCCAGACGATAGAAAGGAAACAGTCACTCAAATAAGCACCGGTTACAACCAAGGTTTGCAGAACAGCATCTGTGAAGGCACAACACGTGGAACCTGGAAGCAGATGAGCTACAGCAGCAGAAGACCACACCGGGTGCTGCTCCTGTCAGCTCACAACAGGAAACTCAGGCACCAACAATGGAGGAATAGAAGATTGTAAACACGTTGCCTGGTCTGATGAGTCTCCATTTCAGCTGCCACCGTCACATGGTCGGAGCAGAATGTGGCGTGAACAACATGGAAGCATGGCTCCATCCTGCCTGCTGTCAAGGGTTCAGGCTGCTGGTGCTGCTGGTGCTGGTGGTGCTGGTGCTGGTGCTGGTGGTGTAATGCTGCGGGGGATATTGTCTTGGCACACCTTGGCCCCTTAGTACCAGCTGAGCATGGTTTAAAGGCCACAGCGTACCTGAGTGTTGCTGCTGAGCATGTCCATCCCATAATGAGCACAGGGCAGCATCTTGTGACGCTACTTCCAGCAGGATAATGCAGCACGTCACAAAGCTCAAAGCATCTCAAAGTGGTTTCTTCAACATGACGATGAGTTGACTGTTCTCCAACGGCCTCCACCCTCACCACATGTCAATCCAGTAGAGCAGCTTTGGGAGGTGGTGCAACGGGAGCTTGGCCTCCACCCTCACCACATGTCAATCCAGTAGAGCAGCTTTGGGAGGTGGTGCAACGGGAGCTTGGCCTCCACCCTCACCACATGTCAATCCAGTAGAGCAGCTTTGGGAGGTGGTGCAACGGGAGCTTGGCCTCCACCGTCACCACATGTTAATTCAGTAGAGCAGCTTTGGGAGGTGGTGCAACGGGAGCTTGGCATCATGGAGGTGCAGCAACTGTGTGATGCTGTCAAGTCAATATGGAGCAAAACCCCTGAGGAACATTTACACCACCTTATTCAATCTATGCACCAACAATGAAGGCAGCAGGGTCCAACCCGGTACTAGCAAGTACTAGTAAGAAGTAGCGAGGTGTACCTAGTACAGTGGCCGCTGAGTGTATAAAATAATGATAATATATAATAGTTTATACAGTATATATATAATAACAATAATATATAACAGTGTATATATAATAATAATAATAATATATAACAGAATATATATAATAATAATATATCCCACCCCTTGACAGGTGGCATTGGAACCAGATGATCAATGTTTGTATATTTGTATATTTAACTTATACACAGGTATATATTTGTGCTTGCATCTTTGCTTTCTTATGAATATATATACTGTATATTTTTATTATTTATTTAAATGTTATTTTATATTAATTTACAGGATGTCTTTTTTCTTGCTATTTGCTGTGCAGCCTTCAGAGTTTGTCACTTATTATTTCATAATTTCACTGAATCATTGTGATAATGTAAGAAAAACCTTTTTTTTTATCAAGATTTTTAAAAAAATTTTAATTTGCAGCAGAGCAGCGACAAAAACTGTGATTCTGAAACGCTCCCTGTTCATATGAGGAACGACAACCACGGTGTTTCTGTCACAGGCAAGCTGATCGAAAACACACACACACAGACACACACGTGTGAAACACAAACCAATGGTGTCATGACGGCAAGTGATGCACTTTCCTCACACAGAGGAGGGAGGAACCTCCATCCACCCATCCATCCACCCATCCATCCATCCATCCACTCGTCCATCCACATACCCATCCATCCACCCATCCATCCATCCATCCATCCGTCCACATACCCATCCATCCATCCATCCATCCATCCACTCGTCCATCCACATACCCATCCATCCATCCACCCATCCATCCATTCACTCATCCATCCATCCATCCATCCGTCCACATACCCATCCATCCATCCATCCATCCATCCATCCATCATCCATCAATTTATCTCAAATTCACTTCAATGCGTCTGTGGAAATAAAATCCATTTTGTTTGATAAAAATCATTAAAAACTTCTGAGGTTCTTCCAATCAAGGCATCAGTCAACACGAAAAATATGTTTACTCAACGAGTAAAGTAGGGAAGTAGTAAAGTAGGGGAGTAGTAAAGTAGTAAAGTAGTAAAGTAGTAAAGTAGGGAAGTAGTAAAGTAGTAAAGTGGGGAAGCCGTAAAGTAGCAAAGTAATAAAGTAGTAGAGTAGTAAAGTGGTAAAGTAGTAAAGTATTACAGTTGGAAAATAGAAAAGTAGTAAAGTAGTAAAGTTGGGAAGTATTAAAGTAGGGAAGTAGTAAAGTAGTAAAGGAGTAAAGGAGTAAAGTGGGGAAGTAGTAAAGTGAGGGAGTCGTAAAGTAGTGACATAGTAAAGT
>NC_137194.1:856367-866367 GCF_960531495.2 Zeus faber | reverse complement strand
ACAGCAGAACCACAGCAGTAGGACGTCAGAACCCATTTTCTAGAACCAAGAGCATCGAAGATCCTGCCTTTGCAGCCTCAGCAGCGTTTCAGCACCACGGACAGCTCCAACACACACCCACACACGTCCACACACGTACACACGTACACACACACACACACACACACACACACGTACACACGTACACACGTACACACGTACACACACACACACACACACACACACACACACACACACACACACACACACCCTGGGCGGGCGGTGGATTTCACTCCAGCTCCATCCTCCTTTCAGGCTCATAACATTATGGGATGCATCGCTCCGCAGAGCTTCCCTTTGGCAGTTTCCACACGATCGACCCTTTAAAGCCCCGCGTCGACCCCGCATTTTAACGTCAGAGAGACACTGACTCCACGCCCCCAAACACACCCCCATCACTTTAGTCCAAACCCCATCTTACCTGCTCATCCCCATCATCCCGGGGCCTCCGACTCCCATCCCTCCGCCAGCCGCGGCCCCATTGACGGGCTTGATGTGCGGTCCCGGTCCCGGTCCCGGTGCCGGTCCGCCGGCCATCGTCGACCCCATCATCCCGGCGGACCCCGGTTCTCCGGGCTGCCCGCCGCCCTCCATGCTCGCTTCGTTCCCCATCTGGGCTTTCTGGAGCGCGGGAAGGGACTGGGGGGTGCGTGTGTGGGGGTGGGGTGCGGGGATTCGGTTAATCGGCGGAGAAGCCGATTATTCGGTGCGTTAGAGTCGAGTCACTAAAATAAAAAAGAGGAACGACGTGGGAGAGCGACGTCAAGGCTGCTCCGCCACCATCATCCCCGTCAACCCCATCAACCCCGTCATCCCCGCCAACCCCGTCAACCCCGTCAACCCCGTCATCCCCGTCGTCCTCGTCGCCGCTGAGGCTGCTTCCTGACGTGGCGGCGGGAGCGCGCGGCGCGGACAAGCGGCCGCGGGAGCGAGCGGCGCGATGCCGAGGTTGATGCTGATGCTGCGTGCGCGTCCACGGGCGGAGAGGTGCACGGTGCGTGCGCGTCCACGGGCGGAGAGGTGCACGGTGCGTGCGCGTCCACGGGCGGAGGAGGAGAGGGGGGGCGCTGCGTCACGGACTTTATCAATGGGACGTGGGTTCGAGGTGTTGTGCGCGTTGAGCCTCCATCAGGACGAGAAGATCAACAACACAATGAAACGTGCGTCCAGCGTGAGGCGCTCGTTGAAAATATCCGCAGGAAAAAAGACAATTTCATCATCAACACCTCATGCAGGTGGAAAAACCTGCGTCTTCGATGTCTTGCGCTGCTTCAACTTCAGCTTTTGTAATGTCATTAGTGTGTGTGTGTGTGCGCGCGTCTTTTTCTTTGTGCACGTGCCAGTCATTAAGTAATTCCAGTGGCGCATGCGCTGATGGTTTCACCTCCACCCATGGAGCTCCACCACTGAAGGGTGGAGCTGAGTTGGAGGTGGACTACTGATTCTTGTTCTTTTTCTCTGACTTTTCTCCCACAAGCGTCTCGTTCCACGTTGAATTTGTTGATAATAACTTCATTCACAACGTTGTGTGTGTTGTGCAGGAAACCACCAAAGTATTTGTTCGTCCGAAACTAATTCCAAAAAAAAAATGTTGGGACACAGATACAGGTTCTGAAATTAAAGTCCCCAAAAAAATATTTCTCTCACAAAAATTGTGTCTCAATCGAATTCATGCATATTTAGTTTAGTGTTAAACCCAAATGAATCCTGTATTAATTTAACTAATGAATCCGGTGTTATTCAAAACAAGCTTTAACGACGATGCATCGTTTATAGATAAGAAAGCTTGTTGAGCTCCTAGAATTAAAAAGCAGTTGGAGAAAAATGTGATTTATCTGATTAAAATGACTGAACATAACCAATAGCAACAAAAATGATCTTAACACCAACATCATCAAAAAACAAGAAGTGAGGGATTATTATTATTATTATTATTATTATTATTATTATTGTTATTATTATTATTGTAGTTGTTGTTGTTGTTGTTGTTGGTGTTGTAATTATTATTTATTATTATTATTATTATTATTATTATTGTTATTATTATTATTATTATTGTTGTTGTTATTATTATTATTGTTATTGTTATTATTATTATTATTATTATTATTATTATTATTATTATTATTATTGTTATTGTTATTATTATTATTATTATTGTTGTTGTTGTTATTATTGTTATTGTTATTATTATTATTATTATTATTATTATTATTGTTGTTGTTGTTATTATTATTATTATTATTATTGTTATTATTATTATTATTATTATGAGGATCAGGATGGGAATTACTACTGTAACAGGCTGTAAAAGTTCTGCTTTTGCTGTAAAACAAGTCTTTAAAAATCTGATTTAATTCAATATAATCAATATAAACTGACATATTTTCCATCATTTTCAACCTAAGTTAAATGGACCAAGAAGACAATTTTGAGATCCATAACCTTAGCAATATCCATGGTTTTTAAATTAACCTTTATTACAACTATCTAAAGCTAAAGTAGCCTAAAATAATGTTGACCAAACTGAAACAAACTAGAAGTAAAACAATAAAGGATGAAATTCTGCAGACACCTTTTCCATCATTCATGACGGCTTAGAGCAGCTAAAATTAACTTGCAGCAAACAAGCTGCTCTGCCTCGGGCTCCGGCTGCTTTATTCATAATTCATGCACAAAGAGAGAAGTCGGAGGCGAGTTCTGCACTTTGCTAAAAGTAGAAGCGAGTCCAAAGAGCAGAACTCACTTTTATTCAGACCAAAAGAAAATAGAAGTGTGGTGTACGTGCACAGGCGGAGGGGCCAAAGTCAAACGATGTATACAGATATATACTCTGTACAATATGTATGTGCAACCTACAAGCACAAATGTCAAAGTGAAGATGAGTCTGATTGATTTATCATGCACGTGGTTTACAAAATCATTTGGCCATAAAGGAGATGTACGAAAAATGGAAACGATTTAAGTTTGAATGGAGCAACAGACGATCGACCTGCGGAATCACAGCATCCAGATCAGGAATCAGCATCAGGTGTGTGGAGCTGATTCAGGGTGTGTGTGTGTCTGCGTGTGAACGTGTGTGTGTGTGTGTGTGTGTCTGCGTGTGAACGTGTGTGTGTGTGTGTGTGTGTGTGTGTCTGCGTGTGAACATGTGTGTGTGTGTGTGTGTGTGTGTCTGCGTGTGAACATGTGTGTGTGTGTGTGTGTGTGTGTCTGCGTGTGAACATGTGTGTGTGTGTGTGTGTGTGTCTGCGTGTGAACGTGTGTGTGTGTGTGTGTGTCTGCGTGTGAACGTGTGTGTGTGTGTGTGTGTGTGTGTGTGTGTGTGAATGTGTGTGTGTGTGTGTGTGTGTGTGTGTGTGTGTGTGTGTGTGTGTGTGTGTGTGTGTGCTCCACACATGCGTCAGAGCGGCTCCAGAGGCCTGGTGAGCTGCTGGGGTCCAGTGCTGTATTTTAAAACCAAACGTTTTGACTTTGATTCGTTTTTGCCCTGAAACCTTGAACCAAGGAGCCTACGACTTTATGGAGGAGGTTCAGTGATGTCACCAGCAACTTGCTAACATTATGATAACAATGCATTGCATTGACATTTCCAAGCATATATGTATGAAGGTATGTATATGTATGTGACGAATAAAGCTTATGAATAATAATTATAATAATAATCATGATAATAATAAAAAATAATCACAACCTTAATAATAATAATAATAATAATAATAATAATAATGATAATAAAAATAATCATAACCTTAACAATAATAATAATAATTATAATCTTAATCATGATAATAATAAAAAATAATCACAACCTTAATAATAATAATAATAATAATAATAATAATAATAATAATAATAATAATGATAATAAAAATAATCATAACCTTAACAATAATAATAATAATAATAATAATAATAAATATAGCTGCAGGCATCAATACACAGGGTTCATTTTAGACCCTACAGCCATCATCTATTTTTGTCTTTAAACCAAACATTGTCATTGTCATAACTCACTGTGTTGCCTGTGGAATTGGATCTGTAGTCTCAGTGACGGACGTTGACGTTTGGTCTTTTGTGGGGCAATAATGACGTATTTAGGAAAGCTTATGAAAGCGAAGGGAAGTTACGCAATTTTGGTGGCAACGCCTTTCTGTGGATTGGATTTCCAATAGTTTACAGTTCCATGAAGTCAATAAAGCGTTGGCGACTTTCTGTGACTAATTACAATTTCACGGGTTCTAGTTTTCCGACGCGTTCCTAGTACATGAACGCATCATTCATTCCCACAATCGGGTGGACTCGACATGAATTTCTGTGGATTAAATGTTTTTTTTGTGGGCTACAATTCCATGAAACCAGAGAACAGTTGAGAATTTTTACATGATCATTTACAATTTTCGGGATACTATTTTTCTGATTCCTTCCAAAATATCAACTCATCATGCACTCGCCAATTTTCTTTCTTACCACTTCAGCCAACGTGTGAAAGTAAGGAGGACCACATCAAGGTTAGATCAGAGTAGAATGTCTTCCTTCACAAAAAGAACACAGAGATAAAGTATCAATGGAAAATTCCAGCGGTCATCAACTGGGTAAGACAGCTCATAAACACACACATATACCTGTAGTTTGGACTCAGAACCGCAACCTGCACATTTATGACAAATTGGTTGATGATGTCACAAAGCATCTTATTCTTAAACTCATCTTGCTCCATTTCCCGATTTAAAGTTTTCGAACGTTGGCGTATCTTTGAAGCACAACGGTTTGGCTAGTTTTGGTTTAGTTTAGTTGTGTTTTCCAAGAAGAAGAAGAAGAAGAAGATAATATGACGATCTCATAAAGTGTCTTACTGTAAATATAATTTATAGTAAATAATATGATGACGTCATAAAGCATCTTACTGTAAATATAACTTATAGTAAATAATATGATGATGTCATAAGTGTCTTACTGTAAATATAATTTATAGTAAGGAATAAGATGACATCATACTGTAAATAACACTTATATTAAGTAATAAGATGACATCATAATGTAAATATCGCTTATAGTAAGGAATAAGATGACATCATACTGTTAATATTGCTTATAGTAAGTAATAAGATGACATCATACTGTAAATAACGCTTATATTAAGTAATAAGATGACATCATACTGTAAATATCGCTTATAGTAAGGAATAAGATGACATCATACTGTAAATAACGCTTATAGTAAGTAATAAGATGACATCATACTGTAAATATCGCTTATAGTAAATAATAAGATGACATCATACTGTAAATAACGCTTATAGTAAGTAATAAGATGACATCATACTGTAAATATCATTTATAGTAAATAATATGATAATGTCCGAAGTGTCTTACTGTAAATATCATTTATAGTAAGTAATGTGATGCGTCATAATGCGTCTTATTGTAAATATTGCTTATAGTAAGTAATAAGATGACATCATACTGTAAATATTGCTTATAGTAAGTAATAAGATGACATCATACTGTAAATAACGCTTATATTAAGTAATAAGATGACGTCATACTGTAAATAATGCTTATAGTAAGTAATAAGATGACATCATACTGTAAATAACGCTTATAGTAAGTAATAAGATGACATCATACTGCAAATATCGCTTATAGTAAGTAATAAGATGACATCATACTGTAAATATCGCTTATAGTAAGTAATAAGATGACATCATACTGTAAATATCGCTTATAGTAAGGAATAAGATGACATCATACTGTAAATAACGCTTATAGTAAGTAATAAGATGACATCATACTGCAAATATCGCTTATAGTAAGTAATAAGATGACATCATACTGTAAATATCGCTTATAGTAAATAATAAGATGACATCATACTGTAAATAACGCTTATAGTAAGTAATAAGATGACATCATACTGTAAATACCATTTATAGTAAATGATATGATAATGTCCGAAGTGTCTTACTGTAAATATCATTTATAGTAAGTAATGTGATGCGTCATAATGCGTCTTATTGTAAATATTGCTTATAGTAAGTAATAAGATGACATCATACTGTAAATATCGCTTATAGTAAGTAATAAGATGACATCATACTGTAAATATTGCTTATAGTAAGTAATAAGATGACATCATACTGTAAATATTGCTTATAGTAAGTAATAAGATGACGTCATACTGTAAATAATGCTTATAGTAAGTAATAAGATGACATCATACTGTAAATATTGCTTATAGTAAGTAATAAGATGACATCATACTGTAAATATCGCTTATAGTAAGTAATAAGATGACATCATACTGTAAATATCGCTTATAGTAAGGAATAAGATGACATCATACTGTAAATAACGCTTATAGTAAGTAATAAGATGACATCATACTGCAAATATCGCTTATAGTAAGTAATAAGATGACATCATACTGTAAATATCGCTTATAGTAAATAATAAGATGACATCATACTGTAAATAACGCTTATAGTAAGTAATAAGATGACATCATACTGTAAATACCATTTATAGTAAATGATATGATAATGTCCGAAGTGTCTTACTGTAAATATCATTTATAGTAAGTAATGTGATGCGTCATAATGCGTCTTATTGTAAATATTGCTTATAGTAAGTAATAAGATGACATCATACTGTAAATATCGCTTATAGTAAGTAATAAGATGACATCATACTATAAATAACGCTTATAGTAAGTAATAAGATGACATCATACTGTAAATATTGCTTATAGTAAGGAATAAGATGACATCATACTGTAAATATCATTTATAGTAAATGATATGATAATGTCCGAAGTGTCTTACTGTAAATATCATTTATAGTAAGTAATGTGATGCGTCATAATGCGTCTTATTGTAAATATTGCTTATAGTAAGTAATAAGATGACATCATACTGTAAATATTGCTTATAGTAAGTAATAAGATGACATCATACTGTAAATATTGCTTATAGTAAGTAATAAGATGACATCATACTGTAAATAATGCTTATAGTAAGTAATAAGATGACATCATACTGTAAATATTGCTTATAGTAAGTAATAAGATGACATCATACTGTAAATATTGCTTATAGTAAGTAATAAGATGACATCATACTGTAAAAAACGCTTATAGTAAGTAATAAGATGACGTCATACTGTAAATAATGCTTATAGTAAGTAATAA
Organism: Zeus faber; assembly: GCF_960531495.2. NCBI lineage: Eukaryota > Metazoa > Chordata > Actinopteri > Zeiformes > Zeidae > Zeus > Zeus faber. The sequence continues at coordinate 859,139 of NC_137194.1, read as the reverse complement.
GATGACATCATACTGTAAATATTGCTTATAGTAAGTAATAAGATGACATCATACTGTAAATATTGCTTATAGTAAGTAATAAGATGACGTCATACTGTAAATAATGCTTATAGTAAGTAATAAGATGACATCATACTGTAAATATTGCTTATAGTAAGTAATAAGATGACATCATACTGTAAATATTGCTTATAGTAAGTAATAAGATGACATCATACTGTAAAAAACGCTTATAGTAAGTAATAAGATGACGTCATACTGTAAATAATGCTTATAGTAAGTAATAAGATGACATCATACTGTAAATATTGCTTATAGTAAGTAATAAGATGACATCATACTGTAAATACACTTATAGTAAGTAATAAGATGACGTCATACTGTAAATAACGCTTATAGTAAGTGATAAGATGACGTCATACTGTAAATAACGCTTATAGTAGGTGATAAGATGACGTCATAAAACATCTTACTGTAAATATCATCCTGTTAATTTTCTGATGAATGTTGTCGTGTTGGTCAAGCAGGACCAGCTGAATATTTGGGGTCAGATTTGTTGGGTTTTTCACTAATATCTGCTCCGTGCGTGGATCGAGTTGGGTTGGAAATTGAAACCACGAGATGCTTGTGATATAGCGGTTGAAACAGCACCTCAATCATGTTCGTAGCTTCTGTCATTGTTGTGTAAAAGATACTTTTATCTGGGTCGGACATATTTGGGCGTTGAGTGCATTGGACCATGTCTGTGATTTCAGTCAATTTTTTTTTGTTTTTCATTCATTTCTGCTCCGTATGTGGATCGATTTGGATGAAACTTTGGACGTTTATGACATATCAGTTCAAACGAGACGTAACCGTGTTCATAGCTTCTTCCATTTTAGGGTTAGGGCAAGGGCTGGGGCTGGGGCTGGGGCTGGGGCTGGGGCTGGGGCTGGGTTTAGGGTTAGGGTTGGGGGTTGGGGATTAGGGTTAATTTTTGAAGAGAATTTTCCCCAAACGATAACATGAGGGGATCGAATAGGGGAATGAAGGGATCATTAATTAGGAGTCCAGCCTGTAATGATATAATAATAATAATGACTTCAATTGTTGAGGATAAATAATTAAATGAATTGTGTGTCGTGGACTCAACATTATTGTTGTTATTTTAACAAATCCTTGAGCCATTTTGGAAGGGAACCCAAAAACACAAAAATTATTAAAATATGGGTCATATATGTATGTTCCTTGTATTATGTAATTGATTATGGTTATTGTTACCAGTAATTATAATTCAGTATATTTGTAAACATTGATATCTCTGGAATGTCTATAAATTCTGACAGTGATGTTATTAGGTTTTTATTTTGTAGAACCTACTCCGGTGCGTGTCAGTTGTACTCAGAAGGGTTTATATTTATGATGTTTAATACACTGGGCTTTGTTTCATCCAATTTTCTTCTGGTCATACTTTTAAATCTTTTTCAAACATAATAAAGGTTAAAGTGTCGTCTCCCAGTTGCTCGTCTCGCGGAGCAACCACTATGCGGTCTACACAACGCAACCCTCCTATCTTTAAAACAACCGTCCATGTTTCCTGTCAAGCTGAACTTATTAGAACTAGGGTCAGAGCTAGTTGTCTAGTTGTTACAGCTGTAGTAGAGCTGTACTCTCAGTGACGGCTGTTTTCTAGGTAGTTTTAGCCGGGTTGGATATATTTTGGTGGGAGATGTATTTGGCTCGTCTGTGTTAAAATCACTCAGAAATATGGTCGGTTTGTCATCAATATCTATTCCATATGTGGATCGATTTGGAAAACTTCAACCACGAGGTCTTTGTGATAGTGCGGCTTAAACAAGACATAAGACCGCAGAGGCCCCCTCAGAGCCACCCCCTGCACATATATAACAAATCGGATGATGATTTCACAAGGCTCCCAGCTCCGCCAACCCAGGCCTGTTTGTTTGACTACTGTCCTGCTCCAATTATAGATCCACACAAACTTGGACCACAAAATCTCCGGACTGCCCCGACGATGCTTCATTCACTCTGTACGTTCGGCGGTTGTTGTGCATCTTTCATCCGGCAAAATTCCAAGGAGAAAAATAATAATAAAATTCCCAACAAAAACAATAGGGTTCCAGCCCTGTGGGATGGACCCCTCAGCTTACATTGAACGCGGCATCAGCTCCTCCGGTCTGTCGTCTGAACAAGGCAGCGTGAATACCACGCCAGGCAACACAGAGCAGCTCTCCAAATGCCAGCGAGTATTTAAAATCAGGCACTGACTCGGCCAGCTTTATTTCCCAGGCAGAAGCAGGTCCTTCCTGATGCTTTTTTTCTTTTATCAAGAACCGCCACCAATCGCCCTCTTTGGTGAACTATTTTACCCTGTTTGGGTCTATAAACAACTAATCACCAAGGTTGAGACAATTAAACATAGAACCGAACAAGATCATGTACATGGAAAAACATAAACATAGAAACAAACAACAACATGTACATGGAAAAACATAAACATAGAACCAAACAACAACATGTACATGGAAAAACATAAACATAAAAACAAACAACTACAGGTACGTGGAATAAAATAAGCATAGAAACAAACAACATGTCCATGGAAAACCATAAACATAGAAACAAACAACAACATGTACATGGAAAAACATAAGATTCAAGATTCAAGATTCAAGATTCGAGAGGTTTATTTGTCACATACATATACATACGTTCATACATATAGGCAGTGAAATTTTTGAAGATTTTGCACAATAACTTCTGAACTGAACA
>NC_137194.1:838867-851367 GCF_960531495.2 Zeus faber | reverse complement strand
GTGAATGTGAATAGTGTGAGGTAGTGTTTGGGATAATACAGCACAGTATACAACAGTACGGCGCAGCAATACGGCATCACGAACAACCCTGAACAGTGACACAGTATGCGGTACAGTATGCTACATACAGTACAGTAGGTAGTGGAGCCTAGTGTATGGCTCAGTTAGGACCCCTGGTGAGGTCAGCGTTGACAGTTCTGATGGCTTGAGGGAAGAAACTCCGTCTCAGTCTCTCTGTTCTCGCTGCGTGACTGCGGAGGCGCTTGCCTGACCGCAGCAGCTGAAACAGTCCGTTGTTGGGGTGATGAGGATCCTTCATGATCCTACGGGCTCTGCTACTACACCTCCTGGTGTATAACTCCTGCAAGGGGGGGAGGGTAGTTCCAGTGGTACGTTCAGCTGAACGCACCACCCTCTGCAGGGCCCGCCTGTCCTGGGCAGTACAGCTCCCAAACCAGGCAGTGATGTTGCCTGTCAGGATGCTCTCCACTGCTCCAGAGTAGAAGGACTTGAGGATCCTCACCGAGACCCGGAATTTCCTCAGCTGCCTGAGGTGGTAGAGACGCTGCCTCGCCTTTCTCACCAGAGTGTCTGTGTGAACAGTCCATGTTAAGTCCTCTGTGATGTGGACTCCCAGATATCTGAAGCTGCTCACCCTATCGACAGAAGTCCCATTAATCCACAAGGGCGCGTGCGTCCTCGATTGTGATCCACGCCTAAAGTCCACAATCAGCTCCTTGGTTTTGCTGACGTTCAGGTGGAGGCTGTTGTCCTGGCACCAGAGTGACAGGTCAGCCACCTCCTGGCGGTAGGCCTTCTCATCGCAGTCGTTGATCAGGCCCACGACCACGGTGTCGTCAGCAAACTTGATGATGGTGTTGGAGCTGGACCTGGCCACACAGTCATGTGTGTACAGGGAGTACAGTAGGGGGCTGAGGACGCAGCCCTGGGGGGATCCTGTGTTCAGGGTGAGGGAGCTTGACATGTACTTCCCCACCTTGACCACCTGGGGGCGGCCTGTGAGGAAGTCCAGGATCCAGGTGCACAGCGGAGCATTCAATCCTAGCTCCAACAACTTGACAGCCAGTCTGGTGGGAACTATGGTGTTGAAAGCTGAACTATAATCAATGAACAGCATTCTCACATAGGCCCCCTTCTGGCCATCCAGGTGCGTGAGCGTGGTGTGCAGTACCTGGGAGACCGCGTCATCCGTGGATCTGTTCTGCCGGTACGCGAACTGCAACGGGTCCAAGGTGCGGGGGAGGGAGGCGCAGATGTAATCCTTAATCAGCCTCTCGAAACACTTCATGACCACCGAGGTGAGGGCCACCGGACGGTAGTCATTCAGGCAGGTTGGAGAGGCGATCTTCGGGACAGGAACGACAGTGGACCTCTTGAAGCAGGATGGGACCACTGATTCAGCCAGGGAGATGTTGAATATTGTGGTGAACACCGGAGCTAGCTGGTTAGCACAGGTCTTCAGTACTCGTCCAGATATGCCGTCTGGGCCCGCAGCTTTCCTGGTGTTCACCCGCATCAAAGCCCTCCTGACCTCGTGCACGGACACTGAGAGTGCGCGCTCGTCCCCAGCGGTGTAGCTCCAATTAGCCGGCGAGCTAGCGGTGCTGCTGCCAGACTCGAACCGCGCATAAAAGGAGTTCAGTTGGTTGGCCAGGGAGGCGTCCACACTCGTGGCTGGGGAGGAGCTGCTCTTGTAGTTTGTTATTGTTCGCAGCCCCTCCCACAAGCGTCTTGTGTCCCCCCGCTCCATCTGCAGCTCCACGGTGTCTCTGTGCGTCCGTTTAGCGTCCCTCACCGCCCTCCGCAGATTGTACGACGCCGCTTTGTAGTTGTCCATGTTACCAGATACAAGTCCGTCGTTGTAAGCGGCCGTGCGCGCATTCAGAGCGCAGCGGATGGATTTATCAACCCATGGTTTCTGGTTTGGAAATATCCGAACTTTCACCGTGGGAACGATTTCATCCGCGAGCGTAGCCACAAAACTCACTACAACCTCCGTAAACTCGCTGACGTCACTTGAACTCGCTTGGAACACGTCCCAGTCTACGTCCGTCAGAGCGTCCTGAAGCGCAGCCTCTGATTGGTCCGTCCACCGCTTCACTTCCCTCGTCATCACCAGATCCCGCGCGATCAGAGGCCTGTAAACAGGAAGCAGCGAGATCGCGGCGTGGTCAGATTTCCCGAAAGCAGGAAGCGAGACGGGCTTGTATCCGTTCTTGTAAGGAGTGTAAGCATGGTCCAGAGTTCTGTCTCCCCTGGTGGCACACGTGATGTGTTGGTGGAAATTCGGCAGAACTTTTTTCAGGTTGGCCCTGTTAAAGTCCCCAGTCACCACCACAGCCGCGTCGGGATGTCTGTTCTGAAATCCGCACAACACATCGTGCAGAACCGACAGAGCTGCGTCGGTGTCCGCTTGCGGTGGGATATAAACGTCTGTAATGATGACCGTGCTGAATTCCCGGGGGAGATAAAATGGACGGCATAGTATGGTCAGCTGTTCCAGGTTCGGCGAGCAGGAGTGGGAGAGGAATTTGGTGTTGTTGGCGTTACACCAGCGGTTGTTTACCATTAGGCAGACGCCTCCACCTTTGGATTTCCCCGACTCTCCCGTTCTGTCGCCGCGGAACACGGAGAAGGCCTCGGCTGGACGTATGGCTTCATCCGGCACCAGTGGGTTCAGCCATGTTTCCGTCAGGCAGAGGACGCAACAGTTCCTCGTGTCTCGCTGGAATTGAATCCTCGCTCGAAGTTCATCCATCTTGTTCTCCAGGGACTGGACGTTAGCAAGAAGGATGCTTGGCAGAGGTGGACGGTAAGGTTGCGTCCTCATTCTGACCCGAATGCCGCCTCGTTTACCTCGGTGCTTCCTCCGTGGGCCGGCTTGTGGAACAGCGACTCCATTTTTGTTGTAGTTGTTGTTGCGAGTGTTCCCGCGTAGGATTTCCGCCGGCCACTCTGCTCCCACGGATAAAAAGTCCCAAAGTTGTTCGTTTAGGGAAATTTTTATATCCATGAGTGCATCGCGGCCGTATGAGTTAATTGTTGATGTTTTTCTGGCGAACATTGTGATAAAAAAAGGAAAAAAATACTAAAGAGTAAGAAAGTAACCGGAAAGTAAAGAGAGAGAGAGAGGAGGTCAAGAAAGAGAGAGAGGAGGAGGTCAAGAAAGAGAGAGAGGAGGTCAAGAAAGAGAGAAAGGAGGTCAAAAAAGAGAGAGAGAAGGAGGTCAAGAAAGAGAGAGAGGAGGTCAAGAAAGAAAGAGAGAGAGGAGGTCAAGAAAGAGAGAGAGGAGGAGGTCAAGAAAGAGAGAGAGGAGGAGGTCAAGAAAGAAAGAGAGAGAGGAGGTCAAGAAAGAGAGAGAGGAGGTCAAGAAAGAGAGAGAGGAGGTCAAGAAAGAGAGAGAGGAGGTCAAAAAAGAGAGAGAGGAGGTCAAAAAAGAGAGGGAGAAGGAGGTCAAGAAAGAGAGAGAGGAGGTCAAGAAAGAGAGAGAGGAGGTCAAGAAAGAGAGAGAGGAGGTCAAGAAAGAGAGAGAGGAGGTCAAGAAAGAGAGAGAGGAGGTCAAAAAAGAGAGAGAGGAGGTCAAAAAAGAGAGGGAGAAGGAGGTCAAGAAAGAGAGAGAGGAGGTCAAGAAAGAGAGAGAGGAGGTCAAAAAAGAGAGAGAGGAGGAGGTCAAGATAGAGAGAGAGAGAGGAGGTCAAGAAAGAGAGAGAGGAGGTCAAGAAAGAGAGAGAGGAGGTCAAAAAAGAGAGAGAGGAGGAGGTCAAGAAAGAGAGAGAGAGAGGAGGTCAAGAAAGAGAGAGAGGAGGTCAAGAAAGAGAGAGAGAGAGGAGGTCAAGAAAGAGAGAGAGGAGGTCAAGAAAGAGAGAGAGGAGGTCAAGAAAGAGAGAGAGGAGGTCAAGAAAGAGAGAGAGGAGGAGGTCAAGAAAGAGAGAGAGAGAGGAGGTCAAGAAAGAGAGAGAGAGAGGAGGTCAAGAAAGAGAGAGAGAGAGGAGGTCAACAAAGAGAGAGAGGAGGTCAACAAAGAGAGAGAGGAGGAGGTCAAGAAAGAGAGAGAGGAGGAGGTCAAGAAAGAGAGAGAGGAGGTCAAGAAAGAGAGAGAGGAGGTCAAAAAAGAGAGAGAGGAGGAGGTCAAGAAAGAGAGAGAGAGAGGAGGTCAAGAAAGAGAGAGAGGAGGTCAAGAAAGAAAGAGAGAAGGTCAAGAAAGAGAGAGAGGAGGAGGTCAAGAAAGAGAGAGAGAGAGGAGGTCAAGAAAGAGAGAGAGGAGGTCAAGAAAGAGAGAGAGGAGGAGGTCAAGAAAGAGAGAGAGAGAGGAGGTCAAGAAAGAGAGAGAGGAGGTCAAGAAAGAGAGAGAGGAGGAGGTCAAGAAAGAGAGAGAGAGAGGAGGTCAAGAAAGAGAGAGAGGAGGTCAAGAAAGAGAGGGAGAGAGGAGGTCAAGAAAGAGAGGGGGGGGTGGGAGGAGAAAAGGAGACAATAACCTCATAGAAATATATAAACAACAGAAAAATAAACACATGATGACCTCACTTTATCAAAACACACACAACAACACACAGGAGCGAACACACCTACACACATGCACATACACACAGCTGTGGAATGTGTGATGATGTCACACGTGGTTCTGTGAACGTCAATATGAAAAGTGTGATTCATGAATTTCATCATAATATTCAAGGATCACGTCTGAGAGTCGCCATGGCAACCAGAAGATGACAAGGTCAGTTATTCCACCTAGTGGTCATGAGGTGTCACTGCATCTATGTCTATCTATCTATCTATCTATCTATCATCCATCAGTCCATATGTCCATCTATCCTACTATTGTCTGTCTGTCTGTCTGTCTGTCTGTCTGTCTATTCTAAGAGGATTTTCAGCAAGAATGTACATAAAATACTAAAGAAATCATTGTTATACTTTTTGAAAAACTATTATTAATAATATTACACAATTAATAATATATTAGCAATAAATTGCAAAAGCTACCAATTTTTTTACACTTATAAATCTATATATTTCCCAAAAATATACATATTTGAAATATACTGGGATCATAGAATAATACAATGTGTGGTCATTATGTCCTTTTTATATTATTATTATATGTAATATATTATTATTATTATTATTATTATTATTATTATTATTATTATTATTATTATTATTATTATTATTATATGTCATATATATAATTGCCATGCGTTTCAAAATATACTGCATATGGAGTACCCTCAAAATATTAAAATTTATTTTTTTAGTGTATAACATTTTATTTTTCAATATATTCGCATCCATTAAATAGGTCTATGCAAAACACTATTAATCCTTGAGTACAATCAATTGTATGTCTGCGTGGTTTATTGTGTTTACTTGTCGTGTTCTTCATTGAAATGTGCAAAACTGCAGGAACAGTTATTCAGCGGCTGCTTTGTGTTGTAACATGTTTGAATACACACAGTATGTACAACAGTGTGTACAACAGTGTGTACAACAGTGTGTACAGCAGTGTGTACAACGGTGTGTACAATAGTTTTTACAACAATGTGTACAACAGTGTGTACAAGTGTTTACAACAGTGTGTACAACAGTGTTTACAACAGTGTGTACAACAGTGTTTACAAGTGTGTAAAACAGTGTTTGCAACAGTGTGTACAACAGTGTTTACAACAGTGTGTACAACAGTGTTTACAAGTGTGTAAAACAGTGTTTGCAACAGTGTGTGCAACAGTGTTTACAACAGTGTGTACAACAGTGTTTACAACAGTGTGTACAACAGTGTGTACAACAGTGTTTACAAGTGTGTAAAACAGTGTTTGCAACAGTGTGTGCAACAGTGTTTACAACAGTGTGTACAACAGTGTGTACAACAGTGTTTACAACAGTGTGTACAACACTGTTTACAAGTGTGTACAACAGTGTTTGCAACAGTGTGTGCAACATTGTTTACAACAGTGTGTACAGCTGTGTTTACAACAGTGTTTACAACAGTGTTTACAACTGTTTGTACAACAGTGTTTACAAGTGTGTACAGCAGTGTTTACAACAGTGTTTACAACAGTGTATACAACAGTGTTTACAACAGTATGTACAATATTTTTTACAACAATGTGTACAACAGTGTTTACAACAGTGTTTACAACAGTGTGTGCAACAGTGTTTACAACAGTGTGTACGACTACGACTACTGCAATGCCCTCTTAACAGGCTTGCCGGCCTGTGCGGTGAAGCCACTGCAGATGATACAGAATGCGGCGGCGCGACTGGTGTTCAACCAGCCAAAGAGGGCACATGTCACTCTGCTGCTCATCCAGCTCCACTGGTTACCATCAAGTTCAAGTCTCTGATGCTGGCCTACAGAGTGATTGTTGGGAATGCTCCCACCTACTTAAATGCTCTTGTAAGAGCACATGTTACCCCCCGGATGCTGCGCTCATCAAATGAGCGTTGCCTGGCTCTGCCGGCCGTACAACCACGGCAATCCAGGCTATTCTCATTTGTAGTTCCACGTTGGTGGAACAAGCTGCTAAAAATGACCAGAGCAGGGACCTCCCTCTGTCTTTAAGAAGCACTTGAAGACCCAGCTCTTCAGTGAGTACCTCCTGTCCTAACCTACAATTACTTAGCACCACCTTGCAGTATTTATTGTTACACTAATCTTGTTGTTACACTAATCTCTGTCGCAATGTAGCTTGAATGTTATTCTCCCTTGTAAGTCGCTTTGGATAAAAGCGTCTGCTAAATGACTAAATGTAAATGTCTGTAAATGTACAACAGTGTGTACAACGGTGTGTACAACAGTTTTTACAACAGTGTTTACAACAGTGTTTACAACAATGTGTACAACAGTGTTTACAACAGTGTGTACAACAGTGTTTACAAGTGTGTACAGCAGTGTTTAAAATAGTGTTTACAACAGTGTTTACAACAGTGTGTACAACAGTGTGTACAATATTTTTTAGGACAATGTGTACAACAGGGTTTACAACAGTGTTTACAACAGTGTTTACAACAGTGTTTACAACAGTGTTTGCAGCACTGTTTACAACAGTGTTTACAACAGTGTTTACAACAGTATTTACAACAGTGTGTGCAACACTGTGTACAACAGTGTTTACGACAGTATGTACAATAGTTTTTACAACAATGTGTTCAACAGTGTTTACAACAGTGTGTGCAGCAGTGTTTACATCAGTGTTTACAACAGTGTGTACAACAGTGTTAACAACAGTGTGTACAACAGTGTGTAGCTACTAACCTCACTGCTGACTGCCTTGCCTCATTTTTTACTAACAAAGTGGCAGCCATAAGCAGCCAATTCACTGAACAACTTACTCACAACCTGTCTTCTCCAGCCCTGGGCTCATCGTTTCCTGGTTTTACCCCCCTTGCTGAAAGTGAGGTATCTAAACTACTAACATGTAGCCGTCCTACTACCTGTCTGCTAGATCCGATCCCATCCAACCTCCTTCAAGCCATATCACCGACTGTCACCCCGGCAATCACACATGTGATAAATTCTTCCCTAACTTCCGGCACTTTCCCCTCCGCTTTCAAAGTGGCTCGGGTCGCACCACTGCTCAAAAAACCCTCACTCGATCCCACTCAAGTAGGAAACTATCGGCCGGTCTCACGCCTCCCATTCCTTTCCAAAACCACAGAGAGGACCTTCTTGCTGTGAGGCACTGCTGCCTCACAGCAAGAAGGTCCTGGGTTCGATTCCCGCCTGGGGCGCTGTTGGCACCGTGCTCCGGTGGGTTATCTCCCAAACAGGAGCCTTTCTGTGTGGAGTTTGCATGTTCTCCCCGTGCTCACATGGGGTTTCCTCCACCTCACGTCAGTAAGGACCCCCACCAAAAACATGCACCCATCATGGTCTGACCAGCAATGGACATTTATCACCTGGTCCCCGGGCGCGTCTACGTACGCTGCCCACTGCTCCTGGACAAGCCAGGATGGTCAAAAGCAGAGAATCCAGTTCACCGGCCACCATCAAAGCGTGTGTGTGCAAGCATGTGTTATAGTGTGGTGTGTTGCGTGATGAATAAAGACTCTTTCTTCTTCACTTCAATCTGGCTTCAAAAGTGGTCACTCCACCGAAACAGCCCTGTTGTCTGTGACAGAGGCTGCTGCCAAATCCTCGGTTCTCAATCTGCTAGACTTATTAGCTGCTTTTTACACGGTCAATCACAGCATACTCCTGTCCATACTCTCAAGTATGGGCATTTCTGGCAGCGCACTTTCCTGGTTTGAATCTTACCTCACTGGGCGCTCGTTCAGTGTGACATGGCAAGGCCAGCTGTCTGTGCCTCACAACCTCACCACAAGGGTGCCCCAAGGCTCGGTGCTGGGACCCCTCCTCTTTGCCATTGCCAAACCTTGGTGATGTCCCGTCTCGACTACTGCAATGCCCTCTTAACAGGCTCGCCGGCCTGTGCGGTGAAGCCACTGCAGGTGGTACAGAATGCGGCGGCGCGACTGGTGTTCAACCAGCCAAAGAGGGCACATGTCACTCTGCTGCTCATCGAGCTCCACTGGTTACCATCAAGTTCAAGTCTCTGATGCTGGCCTACAGAGTGATTGCTGGGAATGCTCCCGCCTACTTAAATGCTCTTGTAAGAGCACATGTTGCCCCCCGGATGCTGCGCTCGTCAAATGAGTGTGGCCTGGCTCTGCCGGCCATACAGCCACGGCAATCCAGGTTATTCTCATTTGTAGTTCCACGTTGGTGGAACGAGCTGCCAAAAATGACCAGAGCGGGGACCTCCTTCTCTGTCTTTAAGAAGCACTTGAAGACCCAGCTCTTCAGTGAGTACCTCCTGTCCTAACCTACAATTACTTAGCACTACTTAGCAGTATTAACTTACTGTTACACTAATGTCTCTGTTGCAAAGTAGCTTGGATGTTATTCTCCCTTGTAAGTAGCTTTGGATAAAAGCGTCTGATAAATGACTCAATGTAAATGTACAATGTGAATACAACAGTGTTGACAACAGTGTGTACAACAGTGATGTGCAGAGCTGGCCACTAGGGGGAGGTAGAAGACAGAGATTTGAACCTGCAGCATTTCAGTGGGTCAACAGTACTGGATGTACATTATGTACAGTATGCACATATGTACATTATGTACAGTATGCACATACTGTATGTATAATATGTACGTTTTGTACAGTATGCACATACAGTATGTACATATTATACAGTATGTACGTTCTGTACATTATGTACAATACATATGTACAGTATGGCCAGTATGTTCAGGATGTACATCATTTACAGTATGCACATATGTACAGTATGCACGTTATGGACAGTATGTACATATGTACAGTATGGCCAGTATGTTCAGGATGTACATCATTTACAGTATGCACATATGTACAGTATGCACGTTATGGACAGTATGTACATATGTACAGTACATACACTGCCACCTCTTGCCCGTATTTGTTACATGGACTCCCCAACAACCTCCTCTTCCTCCTCCTCTTCCTCCTCTTCCTCCTCCTCTTCCTCCTCCTCTTTCTCCTCTTCCTCCTCTTCCTTCTCTCCCTCCTCCTCCTCTCCCTCTTCCTGCTCTTCCCTGCATCTCCTCCTCTTCCTCCTCTTCCTCCTCCTCTTCCTCCTCTTCATCCTCTTCCTCCTCCTCTTCCTCCTCCTCTTCCTCCTCCTCTTTCTCCTCTTCCTCCTCTTCCTCCTCTTCTTCCTCCTCCTCTTCTTCCTCCTCTTCCTTCTCTTCCTCCTCCTCCTCCTCTCCCTCTTCCTGCTCTTCCCTGCATCTCCTCCTCTTCCTCCTCCTCTTCCTCCTCTTCATCCTCTTCCTCCTCCTCTTCCTCATCTTCCTCCTCCTCTTCCACCTCTTCTCTGCATCTCCTCCTCTTCCTCCTCCTCTTCCTTCTCTTCTCTGCATCCCCCCCTCTTCTTCTTCCTCTTCTCTGAATCTCCTCCTCTTCCTCCTCTTCTCTGCATCTCATCCTCTTCCTCCTCCTCTTCTCTGCATCCCCTCCTCTTCCTCCTCCTCTTCCTCCTCTTCTCTGCACCCCATCCTCTTCCTCTTCTTCCTCTTCTTGCATCCCCTCCTCGTCCTCTTCCTTTTCCTCCTCTTCTCTGCATCCCCTCCTCTTTCTCCTCCTCTTCCTCCTCTTCTCTGCACCCCATCCTCTTCCTCTTCTTCCTCTTCTTGCATCCCCTCCTCGTCCTCTTCCTTTTCCTCCTCTTCTCTGCATCCCCTCCTCTTTCTCCTCCTCTTCCTCCTCTTCTCTGCATCCCCTCCTCTTTCTCCTCCTCTTCCTCCTCTTCTCTGCATCCCCTCCTCTTCCTCCTCCTCTTCCTCTTCCTATTCCTCCTCTTCTCTGCATCCCCTCCTCTTCCTCCTCCTGCTCCTCCTCCTCGCTACGTCTCTGTGGTGTCCTCAGGGCTGTAGGTTTTTCTGTGACTCTACATGACTCTCCACTCCTCCTCCTCTCCCCCTCTCATCCCTTCATCATCATCATCTCTTCAGTCGGTTCTGGCTAACGAGCCCAGCGGGAGGAGAGCGAGCAGACGGAGCGCTGGAACAGAAGAGGAGGGTGAGAGAGAGGGGGGAGGGATGGATGGAGTGATGCTTAACATAGTTATTTTCAAGCTTTTTCACATCAAGTTCCAAATGTTCAGTGACTCAAGGATGGAGGGATGAATGTCATGTAGGAATGGATGGATGGATGGAGGGATGGATGGATGGAGGGATGGATGGATGGAGGGATGGATGGATGGAGGGATGGATGGATGGATGATGTGTGGATGAATGGATGGAGGGATGGATAGATGGATGATGGGTGGATGAATGGATGGAGGGATGGAGTTTAACGTTAATTATATTTATGAGATTATTTCTTATTTTTCTGTAGCAATTCATGTCAAAATCCTCCTCCGTTGTGTTCCAGTGGTTGCCATGGTGATGCCGATCAGGCTGCAGTGGGCGGGAGTGACCTTTAATCATCCGTTTTATGAACAGACCAAAGCAGGGGCGTTGCTAGGATACAAAGACAAGCAGGACGTGGGGTGGGGCAGCATCTCCGTTACGCACGCTGCTTGTTTCCTTCCATATGGAAACAAATTCATTTTTTGGTTCGGTAATATAAAATAACCTCGGTGTCAAATAAAAGCACACAGTCGCTTCCACCAGAGGGGGAGTGATCGGGGCCCGGGGCCGGCCCTAGTGGGCCCGGCGCCCACCGCCGACCACGCCCCTGAGCTACAGCACAGAACACCACCGTGCTGCTTCTGAAAAAATGGCTTGAGCGATTTCCAAAATGTTACATGGATTCAGTCCACGCAGACCGGTCCATGCGTCCATGGATCCATGCGTCCATGCGTCCATGTGTCCAAGGCTCCATGCATCCATGCGGTCCATGCGGTCCTGCCAGATATCGATGATACACGATATTATCAATGTTGTTAAATACATCTTGGATAACAACATTCTGTTTTTGTTTTCTTTGGAGAAGCCTTGAACCTTTATGCCTCTGATTCTCAGCGTGAGGAATACGAGGAACATCAAACAATTATACATATCTCAACAATTATTCAAAACCATTTTTTTAACAATATCATTTTAATAAAGCAGGTAATGACCTGGAGCTGCAGAGCGGGAGTGAAACAGAGGAGGAGAAAGAGAGAGAAAGGAGAAAAGGAGGTAACGAAAGAGAGAGAGAATACCCTCATACAACATGATTAGAATTTTTTTTATAATTTTTATAATTTTTATAATTGTTATTATTTTTTATTGTTATTATTTTTATCATTTGTATTATTGTTATTAGTTGTATTATTGTTATTATTGTTATTATTTGTACTATTGTTATTATTGTTATTATTTGTATAATTGTTATTATTTGTATTTATCTTATTATTGTTATGATTTGTATGATTGTTATTATTGTTATTATTTGTATTATTGTTATTATTGTTATTATTTGTATTATTGTTATTATTGTTATTATTGTTTCACTGCAGGTTTGCAGTGAAACAATAATAACAATAATAACAATTCATCACAATGTCTTTTTTTGTTGGACTCTCAGTCACTGATGCTGTTTAAAAACTTATATTTTTCTTTTTGTTTTTTTGTGTCAGTCAATTTGCATTAGAGTCGCAGGATAAACAGAGAGAAGTTTACAAAATGCACAGGGATAACATTTCAATGAGGAATCATAAATATGTTTACATGAGTGAGAGCGAGTGTCCCGTTCCTCCAAAAGAAACAAGTAAAACAAGATGTTTTTAGTTGTGTGAGTCGTCCAATATTCACATTCAAAAGCCAAAAGCCAAAAGCCATTGGACTGATAAAATTGTGCCGGGTACACCCCTTAAAATAATGAAAAACAAGGGGACACACACAAAAGAAACCCCCGTACGTTAAATGATGGAAATAACGATTCTTGTGTTGATGTTTCATATCCTCCTGGAAATTTCACCAGCAAAAAAAAATTTAATACAAAACAAAT
>NC_137194.1:813867-833867 GCF_960531495.2 Zeus faber | reverse complement strand
CAGCACCTTTCCACCGGCTCTGCATATTTCTCCCTCTTCCTTTTTGTTGGCCTCTTCCATTCGCTCCTCCCACTGTGAGCTCCAACATGACCACTTGTTTGGATGTTTCCGAGAACAGCACAATGTCCGGGCGAAGGGTGGTCTCTACGATGGCTTCGGGGAATTTGAGTTGGGTTTCCAGGTCCAACCTCATTTGCCAGTCGCCAGCTGACCCAAGAAGACCTGCCTGAGCTTTTGGCCGCGGGTTTGGATGTTGTCCCGCTCTCACAAAGGCGATTTCTCGTCTTGATGGTGGGAGACGCTTGCTCTGGTCGATGGCGCTACAGATGGACTCAGCGATTGCCTTCAACACCCGGTCATGTCGCCAGCGGTACAGGCCCTCTCCCAAAGCCCAAAGGTTGGGCAGAACATCGTCCACGGATTGAACGAAGAACTTGATGCGGAAGGGTTCAGCCTTCCACAACTCAGATCATGTGACCTTGCGATCCACTGCCTGTTCCCACCTTATCCATGCACCCTGCTGCCTCATTCCCACCATCTGGCTCGCACGCAGCTCCTCGACCCCAGCTCTCACTTCTTTCCGGACCAAGTCCCGCCTCTCTTTCCCCTTTGCCTTGATGTAGTTGGTGGTTGGTATGCTGCCCAGTCCTGCTCTGTCAACAGCCACAGATCCCACCAGCGCATTGTGGTGTAGACGTGATTCCGCCTGGTCCACTGCTTCCAGTACTCCCCACTTCCTTCCAGTCCTCACCTCAATGCCTGCCTGGGAGACTTTTGGATCCCTGGACTCCCTATATTGCAACACCTCCATTGCTCTGGCAACCTTGAACTCCTCACTCGGACTGGGAGTGTCGCTTTATTACTGTAGCCATACAGGGCATGCTGCTCAGGCTTCTTGGCAATCCCAACCACCTACGGAGGTGACGGCTAATCCTCCTCTCGAACCCCTCGACTGTTGACAGTGGGAATTTATACACCAGCAGAGGCCACAGTATCCTGGGTAGGATGCCATGCTGGTATATCCAGGCTTTGAATTTCCCCGGTAGTCCTGATCTGTCAACAGTTTTCAGCCATCCCTCTAGTTCTTGGTTGGTTGCTCTGATGGAGGCAGAGTCCTTCAGGGAGCAGTCAAAGATTTTCCCGAGATTCTTTATGGGTTTTTCTGTAACTGATGGAATATGGAAACCTCCGAGAGAGAAACGGAACCGGTCTGTAACCTTCCCTCTCTTCAGCACCAGAGACCTGGATTTTGACAGTTTGAAACACATCCGAGCCAAAGTGATTAACCTCTCCAAGCCCTGGAGGATCCACCTGCTTCCTGGGACCGAGGCGGTTGTAACTGTCAAGTCATCCATGAAAGCCCTGATAAGGGGCTGCCGGACTCCAGACGTGGATACTGGTCCTCTGGACTCCACCTCGGCCGACTTGACCAGCATGTTGATGGCCAGCGCAAAAAAGGCTCACTGAAATGGCGCAGCCAGTGATGATCGCTTTTTCCAGTCGGTGCCACTCGGATGTGATGGGTCCAGAAGTAAATCTCAGGCTACAGATGTTATATTAATTCAAGATGAGGTCCTTGATGTTACTTGGGATGTGATGTTGTTCCAATGCTGTTTGAACCAGTTTGTGAGGTATGGAGCCGCATTGGCAAGGTCTAACCATAGCACTACCAGGTCGCCTTTTCCTTCTCGTGCCTCTCCGATGAGCTGTGTTACCACAATGCTGGGTTCTAGGCAGACTGGTACCCCGGGAATTCCACCCTTCTGCACAGAGGTGTCGATCTAATGATTCTTCAGGAGGTACTCTGTCAGGCGTTTGGAGACGATACTGAAAAATATCTTCCCTTCCACGCAGAGCAGTGAGATGGTCCTAAACTGCTCAATGTTCGAAGAGTTCTCCCCCTTTGGAACCCACGCTCCTTCTGCAAATCTCCATTGTTGGGCTACCTTCCCCCTCCTCCAGATCACCCTCAGGATCTTCCACAGACGGAACGTGAGCTTGGGGCACCTCTTATACACCAGGTAAAGCACTCCACTGGGTCCAGGTGCTGAGCTGGTCCTGGCAGCCTTGACCACAGCTTGAACTTCTTTAAAACTGGGCTCTTTGATGTTAAAGTCAGTGGTTGGTATAGGAGGGCTGATCAGGGCTCTGCACTCTCTTGGTCTACTCCTCCTGCTGCATCGCTGTATGTGTTTTGCAGCTGGTTGTCAATGTCTTCTTTCGAGCACATGAGTTGGCTGCTGCGCTTCTGGCCTAGCAGTTGTCTGGTGAATCCATATGGATTAGCTAGGAAGGCAGCACGTTTCCTAGATCTTTCTTTGGTACGCCTCCTGTGCCACTCTGCTCTACGGAGAGTTATGAGTCTCTTTCTGAGGATGTTACGGAGTTCTGCAAGCCCGCTCTTCTCCTCCTCACTAGCCTCCTTAAACTGCTTTTTCAGAAGTCACAGTTCTTGTCTCAACTGCGTGATCTTCTCTGCCCTGCGGTTCTTGATGTATTGGCCTTTGGTCCCACGCTTCTCCACTGTACCAAAGCTCTCAGTGCCGAGGCTGATGATTATGGTCGTCATTGCTTTAAGTCTCCTATCTGCTTCTCCCTTCAAGGTTGCTTCCAAGATACTGTCTTCATCGAATTGGCGCCACTCGTTCTTGCTGCTGGCTGGGGGCCACTTAACTCGCTTGAGGTGGTGACTTGAGGTGGTGGCTGGAGGTGGTGACTTGAGGTGGTGACTGGAGGTGGTGACTTGAGGTGGTGACTTGAGGTGGTGACTTGAGGTGGTGGCTGGAGGTGGTGACTTGAGGTGGTGGCTGGAGGTGGTGACTTGAGGTGGTGGCTGGAGGTGGTGACTTGAGGTGGTGACTTGAGGTGGTGGCTGGAGGTGGTGACTTGAGGTGGTGGCTGGAGGTGGTGACTTGAGGTGGTGACTGGAGGTGGTGGCTGGAGGTGGTGACTTGAGGTGGTGACTTGAGGTGGTGACTGGAGGTGGTGACTTGAGGTGGTAACTTGAGGTGGTGACTTGAAGTGGTGGCTGGAGGTGGTGACTTGAGGTGGTGACTTGAGGTGGTGGCTGGAGGTGGTGACTTGAGGTGGTGGCTGGAGGTGGTGGCTGGAGGTGGTGACTTGAGGTGGTGACTTGAGGTGGTGGCTGGAGGTGGTGACTTGAGGTGGTGGCTGGAGGTGGTGCAGAGTGATCAGTGCAGGTGTGTGTGTTTATGTGTGCATGTGTGTGTGCGTGTGCATGTGTGTGTGCGTGTGTGTGTGTGCATGTGTGTGTGCATGTGTGTGTGCATGTGTGTGTGCATGTGTGTGTGCATGTGTGTGTGCTTGTGTGTGTATGTGCGTGTGTGTGCTTGTGTGTATGTGTGTACGTGTGTGTGCATGTATGTGTGTATATGTGTGTGTGTGTGTGTGTGTGTATGTGTGTATATGTGTGTGTGCATGTGTGTATGTGTGTGTGCATGTGTGTGTATGTGTGTATGTGTGTGTGTGTGTGTGTAGGTGTGTGTGTGACCTGATCAGCGGCTGGGCAGACTGGGAGGTGGGGAGTGTGAAGGCTCCACCAGCTGCCACACTTGGTGGTGACACTGCTTTGTTTTTTTGTTTTTCGGTTGCGAGTTTGATTCCGTTACGAAACGTTCTGTTTTTGGAGATTTGTTTTTTTTAGAGTCACTTCTTTTGCCAGAGTAGGTCCAGATTTCCGAGTCGTTTCAAAGATTTGTTTGATACGGGCAAATTGTTTAATGATCGTATGATATAACAATGAAATGTGATTTATTTATAAATAATTTGTCGCTCAAGCGCTCAAAACAAAACAAAGACTTTGAACATTTCATCCATTTAGATTTTTTTCTGCTGTTTTCACAACAAGATGTCGTCATCCCAGTATTTCACTGCTCATTAGCATAGTGCACTATGCGCTTAGCAGCATTACACACAATACAAAACAACAACAACAACAACAACAATACAACACAACCACAACAATACAACACAACAGCAAAAATATCACACATATAACACAAGTATAACATGCAACACAACAATAAGCCCCCACAACAACATCATAGAACACACACTGTGTAATTACAACACTACAACAATGCAACACAAGAAGTTAACACAACAAGAATACAACAACAACAACAATACAACACAACAATAATCTAACACAACAACAATGCAACACAACAACAAGTCAACACAACAACAATACAACACTACAACAATGCAGCACAACAACAATACAACACAACAATAATCCAACACAACAACAATGCAACACAACAACAAGTCAACACAACAACAATACAACACTACAACAATGCAGCACAGCAACAATACAACAAAACAACAACGCAACACAACAACATTACAGCACAACAACAACAACAATACAACACATCAATAATCCAACACAACAACAATGCAACACAGCAACACGTCAACACAACAACAATACAACACTGCAACAATGCAGCACAACAACAATACAACACAACAACAACAACAATACAAATCCTCCCTCCCTCCCTCTCGGGCAGACAGGTTATGTAAACAGTGAATCCGACCCTTCCGGCTCCACAGGAACTGCTGCCTTAAACTGTGGTCGTGTGTCCATGTAACCGTGTGTGTGTGTGTGTGTGTGTGTGTGTGTGTGTCTTCTAATCAATATTTGGTATTGGTTGTTTTTCATGTAATATGACCAGAACAGTTCAATACAATCATACACCCCCCCTCTCTCTCCTCCCCCACCCTGTTTCTCTCCCAACCTCCTCCCCCCTTCACTGGGGCTGTGTGCTTTTAGAAAGGCCCTGCAAAACAACCATATTGTTTTGAAACAGACCTCTCTCCCTCCCTCCCTCTCTACCTCTCTTTCTCTCTCTCTCTCTTTCTCCCCCTCTCTCTCTCGCTCTCCCTCCCTCTCTCTCTCTCTTTCTCCCCCCCTCTCTTTCTCCCCCTCTCTCTCTCTCTATCTCTCCCTCCCTCCCTCCCTCCCTCTCTCTCTCTCTCTCTTTCTCTGCCTCTCTCTCTCCCTCTCTCTCCCTCCCTCCCCCCCTCTCTCTTTCTTTCTCCCCCTCTCTCTTTCTCTCTCTCTCTACCTCCCTCTCTCGCTCTCTCTCTCTCTCTCCCTCCCTCCCTCTCTCTCTCTTTCTCCCCCCTCTCTCTTTCTCTCTCTCTCTCTCTTTCTCCCCCTCTCTCTCTCTCTCGCTCTCCCTCCCTCTCTCTCCCCCCCCCCCTCTCTCTCGCTCTCCCTCCCTCTCTCTCTCTTTCTCCCCCCCTCTCTCTTTCCCCCCCCCCCCTCTCTCTCTCTCTCCAAGGAGGTAAACTGTAGAAAGGAGGAAGTCTGGGCTACAAAGGGAACAGTCCTTATAGTGAACAGCAGTCTCAAACCTGGTGAAGAATCCAGCAGGTCCCTGCCTACCTGGTTATCTCTGAAGAGGGATGTCTGTGCTCTTTTGTTGTTTTTTTGGTTCCTTCGTGATCAAGTTGCTGCTGCTGTGACATGACTTACTGCAAATAAAGGAACCTTAAAAGTCAAAGTCTCTCTCTCTCCCTCTCCCTCTCTCTCTCTCTCTCCCTCTCTCTCTCTCTTGATGTCTCTTGCTTGCAGTTTGGCCCCCTACCCCGGGTGCTGTGGCCCCTCACAGTTTATGAGGTCCCAATCTCAACCTTGGAGAAGCTGGAAAGAGGAGTCCCAGGCTGCATCAGGAAGTGGCTCCTAGTCCCACGGTGCCTTTCGACTGTCGGCCTCTACGGAGATTGTGCCCTCGAACGGCCTCTCACTGGTCTCACGGAGGCGTTGCAGTGCGCTAAAGTAAGACTTGAGACGACACTGAATGAATCCCAAGACGCAGTGGTGAGCAACGACGCACCGTCCTTGGCAGCAGGATGCAATGGGGCCAGAGCAGTGGACGAGGCAGCAGCAGCTCTCAGACAGGCGGACATCGTGGGACATGTTCAGCCAGGAAGAGGAGGCCTTGGCTTAACAACTACCCGCCCAGCTTGGAACAGAGCCACAGCTCCAGAACAGTGGAAGATGGTGGTGGAGGAAGTCCGCCACCAGGAGGAAGCTGCAAGGTGGGCCAAAGCGCTCTGCCTTGCTAAACAGTGACGGTGGACAGTGTGGAGAGGAGGGAGATCAGCTGGAAGGACTTGTGGAGCATGGAAGCCAGGCGGCTTAGCTTTATCATTAGAGCTACGTATGACGTCTTTCCAACACCGGTTCATCACCATCAGGGGTTGGGAGAAGAACCAGGATGTGCCCTCTGCTCCAGGCCAGCCTCCCTCAAGCACATACTCACAGGGTGTAAAGTCAGCCTCACCAAGGGACGTTACATCTGACGTCACAACCAATTCCAAAAGAGCCTTGCCTCTACCCTGGAAAACAAACGAGCTGCCACCGACTCCGTACCACCATCAGCATCCAACCACCTGCAAACAACAAACACCTTCGTCAGTGAGGGGACGAGGGTAACCAGGAGCAGCCCCACACCACTGCAGCAAGGCCAGCTTGGCTTAGCCTGCGACTGGAAGATGCTGTTTGACGTTATCCGGCAACTTGTATTTCCTCCAGAGATTGCAACCACCACTCTCAGGCCTGATGTGGTACTCTGGTACCCTTCTCTCAGGAAGGTCTTCATCATCGAGCTTACCGCACCCTGGGAGGAGTCAGTGGACGAGGCTTATGATCAGGTTGACACACAGCCTGTTGAGCCTCCAGAGGCATCGTGGGCTCATCAAGCTAACGTTAAGGAAGGAGGATGCCCACTTGAAAACCCCTCTGGTCAACCTTCCATGGTCAGTGTACTCTCTTGGCAAGTGCTTGCATACAAAGGATATTTACACCTTGTCCTGTATTTTTGAAATCTGTATTATTTTTATTAGTCACATACATATACATGCTTTCATACAAAATAGATAAAGGGAATAGACTTGTGTATATGGGATATGCTATTTATGTATATACAGATATGTGCATCAAAGTGGCATGTGAATAAAGTGAGGTAGTGTTTGTGAGATATACAGCCCATTATACAACAGTACAGTGCACCGAACCCAGAACAGTGACACAGTATGCGGTACAGTATGCTACATACAGTACAGTAAGGTAGTGGAGCCTATATGTGTAGCTCAGTGAGGGCCCCTGGTGAGTTCAGCGTTGACAGTTCTTATGTCTTGATGTAGAAACTCCGTCTCAGTCTCTGTTCTCGCTGTGTGGCTGTGGAGGCTCTTGCTCCACCACAGCAGCTGGAACAGTCCGTTGTTGTGGTGGTGAGGATCCTTCATGATCCTGCGGGCTCTGCTACTACACCTCCTGGGGTATAAGTCCTGCGGGGAGGGGAGGGTAGTTCCAGTGGTACGTTCAGCTGAACGCACCACCTTCTGCAGGGCCCGCCTGTCCTGAGCAGTACAGTTCCCAAAGCAGGCAGTGATGTTGCCTGTCAGGATGCTCTCCACTGCTCCACAGTAAAAGGACTTGAGGATCCTCACAAGGACCCTGAGTTTCATCAGCTGCCTGAGGTGGTAAAGACGCTGCCTCGCCTTCCTCACCAGAGTGTCTGTTTAGGGTATAGGGATACTGGTACTATTATACTATCAAATATTTAGTATTTATACTATATATTATCAGGATACTGGTGCCATTGTACTATCAAATATTTAGCACTTATACTATATATTATAGGGATACTGGTACCATTATACCATCAGATATTTACTACTTATAGTATATATTATAGGGATACTGGTACCATTGTACTATCAAATATTTTTTACTTGTACTATATATTATAGGGATACTGGTATCTTTATACGATCAGATATTTACTACTTATAGTATATTTTATGGGGATATTGGTACCATTGTACTATCAAATATTTACTACTTATACTATATATATTATAGGGATATTGGTACCATTTTACTATCAAATATTTACTACTTATACTATATATTATAGGGATACTGGTACCATTATACTATCAAATATTTACTACTAATACTATATATTATAGGGATAGTGGTACCATTTTACTATCAGATATTAACTTCTTATAGTATATATTATAGGGATACCGGTACTATTATACTATCAAATATTTACTACTTATGCTATTCATTATAGGGATACTGGTACCATTATACTATCAAACCTACCTCACTACCTCACTTTATTCACATGCCACTTTAATGCACATATCTGTATATACATAATTAGCCTATCCCATATACATAGGTCTATTCCCTTATCTATTTAATTTAATTTAATTGTATTCTATATATTTTTATTTTATTTTATAGTATTCTACTTACTGCATTACCTTTTAGGAATCAGTTAGTTGGTCAAGTAATTCTTAGGCAGCTACTGTGTTCAGTCTAGAACATTGTGTGTAATCACCAGGTGCGTTGCATTGACATTTCACTGCATACAGTATATGTATGAAGGTATGTATATGTATGAAAGTATGTATATGTATGAAAGTATGTATACATATGTATGAAAGTATGTATACGTATGAAAGTATGTATATGTATGAAAGTATTTATATGTATGAAAGTATGTATACGTATGAAAGTATGTATACATATGTATGAAAGTATGTATACGTATGAAAGCATGTATATGTATGTATGAAAGTATGTATATGGGTGAAAGTATGTATATGTATGTGACGAATAAACCTCTTGAATCTTGAATCAAATATTTACTACTTATAGTATATATAATAGGGATAGCACCAAGTCGTCTGCAAGCAAAGAGCAACCGTTTGACTTCCTTCCTAAGTTCATTTAGAATCTTTGTCACATGACACCGCACTACAACACATGCATATACACACACACACACACACACACACACACACACACACACACACACACACACACACACACACACACACACACACACACACACACACAGCTTGAAGGAGCAGGTTGAACAGTTGAAGCTCAGGAGGCTCCATCCTGATGCTGTCGGGACCGCATGACTTTCCTGATTTGACCTTTTTAACGTTGTCTTCTCATTCCTTTATTGTCATTTGGTAATCAAGTGTTTTCTGGTTGTCCTTGATGTTGTTTCAAGTATTCTTCATTTCTCTTGTATTTGTTTCTTGTTGGGGGACAGACTGCTCGGTGGTATTTCTTCAAACAGCTTTTCAAAAGGTTTTTTCCAAATAAAACCATTTTGTAGTAAAATGTTTATTTTCTTTGTTTTTAGGTCGTTCCATCTTTCCCAGATTGGTTTTGGCCGATGGACTCTTCAATTTCTTTTAATTTTTGATTGTAATGTTTTCTTTTTTTTTGTTTGTATTCTCTCAGGGTTTCAGTGTGACTGACGTAGTTCTGTGTTTTGTGGTTGATGGTGTTTTTATTGGACAGGTTTCTTCAATTTTTTTGACATGTTTACACTCTTCATCAAACCCCTTTTCCTTTTTGGGCTTCGGTTTTATGGTGGAATTATTGTTAGTAAGACCTGCTTTATTGGCTGATTTGTGAAAAATAGTATTCCTTTGTGTTATGGCCTTATTTATTGTTTATTTATTCCAGATTGATTTGTTTGGAATGTGGCTGAGAGGAAGTTATTCATCATGTTGGTCATTGGAGGAGAAGTGATGATACTTTTGAAGGTGGCGTCACTGTCATATGTCACATTTTGCAGGCCTCACATTCTTTTTTTGTTTGTTGTCCAATGGTTTTCAGATAGACATTTATCTGACAGTGGTCTGTTAGTGGTGTCTCTGGTCAGACAGTGAACATGCTGATGGAGGAGGGCGTGGTCCATGTCAGTGATCACATAGTCAACTACACCAGTTCCAAGAGCTGAACAGTACGTGAAGCTTCCTAGAGAGTCCCCTCTGATCCTACCATTAACATGTACTCATCCCTCTCCCTCTCTCTCTCTCTCTCCTTCTATCCCTCTATATGCCCTACTTGAACCCTCTCACCCCTGTTACCTAAGGCAGCCTTGCTGCTAGGGGCGGGGCTTGGTGACATCACAGCCGGTCCGCTGCCAATTGGTCGGAGTGAAGAGGAGGAGCCCCGGCCCGGGCAGTGCAGTAGGGGGGGCTCCTACACACGGCGGTTAGGGGCTGCTTTCAGCGACACGTTGTTTTGTAATTGTGCCCATGGCCTTCTGGTCCACGCTGCATGCCGGTGGATCTGCAGTTACACACACACACACACACACACACACACACACACACACACACACACACACACACATGTACACACACACACATGTACACACACACACACACACACACACACGTACACACACACACACGTACACACACACACACACACACACACACACACACATGTACACACACACACACACACACACACACACACACACATGTACACACACACACACACACACACACACACACACACATGTACACACACACACACACACACACACACACACACACACACGTACACACACACACACACACGTACACACACACACACACACACACACATGTACACACACACACACACACACATGTACACACACACACATGTACACACACACACACACACACACACACACACACATGTACACACACACACATGTACACACACACACATGTACACACACACACACACACACACACACACACACATGTACACACACACACATGTACACACACACACACACACACACGTACACACACACACACACACGTACACACACACACACACACACACACACATGTACACACACACACACACACACACATGTACACACACACACACACATGTACACACACACACACACACACACACACATGTACACACACACACACACACGTACACACACACACACACACGTACACACACACACACACACACACACACATGTACACACACACACACACATGTACACACACACACACACACACACACACACACACATGTACACACACACACACACATGCACACGTACACACACACACACACACACACACACACACAGGGATGAGAGGAAGGTGGGAGTGTGTTAGCATCAGGGAACACGCTTTACAACAGAGTGGAGGAGTGGAAGTTCTTAAGAGAGAGAGGGAGAGAGAGAGAAGCATGGGCAGTTGGAGCAGCTGAAGAGAGAGGGATAAGAATTAACCTCATGTCATGCATGGGTGAGTAAGTGCAGTTTCAGCCTGTCTGTCTGTCTGTCTGTCTGTTTGTCTACCTGTCTACCCATCTGTCCATCTGTCTGTCTGTGTGTCTGTAGCTCTGGGACGGTCTTATCACACTGACCTATTTCTCAAGGCTGCCCAGCTGGTTTCGTAAGGTCTGTTATGAAATGCAGCTTCACATGATGTTCCCTGGAATCCAATTCAACTTTATTTTTAACATTCATGAACTAAACAGATCAGTATGCTGTTCAAATTATATTTATGTCATTTTTTTGTGTATTTTTAAGGACAGTGAGATTAAATGACTCAGCACAGTTTGTTATAAAGTTTTTATAATAATAATAATAATAATAATAATAATAATAATAATAATAATAATAAATATAGCTGCAGGAAGCAATACAAAGGGTACAGTTTATTCATTTTGGGTAGGTGTAACAGTTTTTTGGTTTCATTGAAATTGACTCAACTTACAAACATCAAACATCGTGAAGTTACGTCCATAGTTCTTTTTATTTGAATATTGACTGACCTTGAGGACTGGAGAATTGGATAATGGCTTCTTTATTGTCTTTATTGTCTTGAATTACATTTTCAAAAAGTTACGTTTCCGTGTAATAGGAAAAACGTTGTGGTATTTTTGTGATACCTTATCACGGCTTCTTTTTAGAACACCTTGCTGGATCTTGAACTCATCACTTACTTGCAAATTCAAATGAACTCGACTCAACATGGTCATGGGTGTTTCTAGATTAATGTTTTTAGATTTAATTTATTTTTCATTAATCCAGCAAAGTAATGTGGACCAAGAGATAAACTATAAATCTAACAGATCTACAGACATGTACCAGTTCAGAAAGTACATAAACATCCACATAAACGTATAGTTTGTAATCTCTAACCACTTCAGAGTGACAGAGTCTACACTGCACACTGTACACGGTCCAATGTACATTCTGAATCAGAACCTGAAAATGTATAATAAATATGATGATGTCATAAAGCATCTTACTGTAAATATCATTTATAGTAAATAATATGATGATGTCATAAAGCATCTTACTGTAAAAATAATTTAAAGTAAATAATATGATGACATCATAAAGTTCCTTACTGTAAATATAATTTATAGTAAATAATATGATGACGTCATAAAGAGTCTTACTGTAAATATCATTTATAGTAAATAATATGATGACGTCATAAAGAGTCTTACTGTAAATATCATTTATAGTAAATAATATGATGACGTCATAAAGAGTCTTACTTTAAATATCGTTTATAGTCATCCATTTTATTTATGAACAGTGGTCGGTCAAGCAGGACCAGCTTAATATTTGGGGTCAAAGTTGTTTGGTTTTTCACTAATTTCTGCTCCGTATGTGGAACCATTTATAATAAATTTAAACCACAAGATGCTTGTGACAAACCGGTTTAAACGACACCTCAACCGTGTTTGTAGCTTATTTCATTGTTGTGCTTAAAATTGTTTTCGTTTTAAAAATTCCGTGCAGGCTGGATCCTAAAAATAAACAAACAAACAAACAAACAAACAAACAAACAAACACATAAATGAATAAGTAAATAAATGAATAAATTATTATTATTATTATTATTATTATTATTATTAATAATATTTTATTATTATTATTATTATTATAATGATAATAATAATAACAATAATAACAAAAATAACAATCTCATTTCATACACAACATGCAACTGCTTTACATTAAATAAGGAATGAAATCAGATTGTAAAAAATAAAAGCAAAGCAAACAAGCACAATGCATTTAATACAAAGTAGAATTACCCAATAATTTTAAAAATCAAAAAAATAAAACCAATATAATAAAGGAAAATCAATGTGTATATGCGTAGGAATGACTTTTTATCTAATCAGGTTTCTTTCTTCACTTTGTGTTTTATTTTGTGTTTTTAACAGCGCACCAAAGCATTGTGGGTAACTGCACTATTGGAATGGTTCAAATCGAATTCAATTATAATTGGTATATTTATTATTTATTATTAGTCCTTCACAACATAATGCAAACTAAACTTATTTCAGCTTTTAAAAACTGGGGATGAATTGACCCCCGACGGTTTGTTACGTCTAATTTGGATTTTATTTTTGGTTGATTTCAGTTTGAATTCATTTATTAATTTTGTTGAGGCACAAACACCATCCAGATTGAAACGGTCACTTGTGTGTTTATTCAAACTGTTTGTATGAAACCTGCAGATTCGCTGTCCTTGTGGCACTAAACAAACATATGTTTGTATAAGGAAATATATGTAGTCTGTATAAATGTATAAATATGTATAAATATATAGCATGTATAAACGTATATCAATGGATGTGAATTGATTGATCAAATAATTGATCCATTGAGCAACAGAGAATTTAATGCGACTACACATTTGATGTATCACATCCAAACGTCTTGATATGTGCTTCTCTTGTATTTCATGCCTTAATGATCATATTTACATGAATGTCAGTCTTTGTTCCATCGTATCAAATAAAAAGTTCTTCACGCTCTGAATGAAACTTGGATTAAATCTGTGGTTTGAACTGCTCTGAACCCAGGATCCACATCATTAAAAGTTGCTTAATGTTTCATTAACTATTACAAACTGCCTCCGTTGCTTGACCTAAATATGAAGATATAGTAATAAAATATCAGTAGTAAAAAGAGAGAAACAAGTCTATTTTTCCATCATAGCCAGATTAAGAGAGAAGTCATTACCAATTCATCCTGTAAATATGAAACTATATCAACCTTAAATGCATGAACAAGCTGCATGGAAGGTGCATTCCCCTCATATCACAGAAGCTAGGCTAGCTGATCCCATGTGCAGCTATGCATTGAGCTAAAACACTTTGCATGCAGCCGCTCCATGTTAATATATATATATTTTTGCACAAACTTCACTAATGATGGTGAGTTTTGGGTGTGAGATTTGACACGCAGCAGTTTACTATAATAAAGTATATTTATATATGTTTACCCTTTTCAAGACTCAAGATTATAGATTCATTTTGTGGGTGGATGGGGGGATGGGTGGGGGCGGGGTGTCTCGCTCTTAAAGTCTGGGACCCCCTGTACTAGAGACATCTGTGTGTTCTACTCACCCACTTTCCAAGTTCTTGGCTGGTCGCTGCACAGCAAACTAATCCAAACTGACTCAGTGAAGTGTTCCTGTTTCCTGTGTGTGTGTGTGTGTGTGTGTGTGTGTGTGTGTGTGTGTGTGTGTGTGTGTGTGTGTGCGTGCGTGCGTGCGTGTGTGTGTGCCTTGGTTTCACTGGGTTAAGTTTTTTTTTAGAGGTGGGGCCTAGGGAGGGGCCGAGGTTGTGGTGTGGTTGGTGCATGGCGCCTGTCGGAGCCCCCCTCGGAGGGGCCCCGGCTCCAGCCTGAGAGGTTATGTAAGTTTCCCTGAGCTTCAGCTTCCTAAAGCTCACATTCACACGAGGACACAGAGGAGGACGCAGCGTAGAGGGCAGAGGAGTGAAACCTGAGAAAAGTAGAAGGAAAGAGAGAGGGAGCGAGGGAGCGAGGGAGCGAGGGAGCGAGGGAGCGAGGGAGGCCTTTCTCCTCTTCTTCCTCAGGAGTTCCTTCTTGGTTCTCCTCCTCCTGGAGCTGCTGTTCTGAAGAGGTTTGACGAACGAGACTCCAGCAGAACACGAGAGAGAGAGAGAGAGAGAGAGAGAAAGCAGAGGAGGGGAAAAGAGAGAGAGGGGGAAGAGCAGGAAACCCTCTCCATCTCCCTCCACGGACCCCTGGGTGACCATGCTGCTCCTGGACGAGTCAGAGACCTTCACAGGTAGGTGACGACACCACCACCACCAGAGCCAAAGTCAAAGAGTTGAATTGATCAGACGCTCAGTGTATCAGGGTCATTGTGAACGGTGACAGCTCCGTAGAAGAAGTGATTGTTAAAAAGAGACAGCAAATGAGCAGAAATACACAGAATAAAAGGAAAGTCAAATTAAAAAGCAGCAGCGGTTCAGGGAAATGTAAAAATGGGGAATATATCACATGTAATCCAGAGAGGGAGTATGACTGAACACGAAGAACAGAAATATTAAACATTGTTGTTTTAAGTAGAGGTGTGCCAATCAATATGTACATTCAATTACATCCAACAACATCCAATTACATTCAATTACATACAATAACATTCAATTACATCCTACAACATTCAATTACATTCAATGACATACAATAACATTCAATTACATTTAATGAGCTTCTTTACATTGAATGTACAAGTGACCAGAGCTTGTGTACAGCTGTTCATGTGTCGTCAATACAACCGGAAGCTTCTTGTTGCCCAATGTCCCGGTGACGTCAACCAGACGGCAACAACGTCAACAGTCGGTCAGCCGGGTGGCTGGTGGAGGGATGGAGGGACAGGCTGGTGGAGGGATGGAGAGACAGGCTGGTGGAGGGATGGAGAGACAGGCTGGTGGAGGGATGGAGAGACAGGCTGATGGAGGGATGGAGAGACAGGCTGGTGGAGGGATGGAGAGAGTTTCATACATATACATACTTTCATACATACATATACATTCTTTCATACGTATACATACTTTCATACATATACAAAATTTCATACATACGTATACATACTTTTATACATATACATACTTTCATACATACGTATACATACTTTCATACATATACATACTTTCATACATACATATACATACTTTCATACATACGTATACATACTTTCATACATACGTATACATACTTTTATACATATACATACTTTCATACATACATATACATACTTTCATACATACGTATACATACTTTCATACATATACATACTTTCATACATACATATACATACTTTCATACATACGTATACATACTTTCATAGATATACATACTTTCATACATACGTATACATACTTTCATACGTATACATACTTTCATACATATACATACTTTCATACATACGTATACATACTTTCATACATATACATACCTTCATACATAAACATACTTTCATATATATACATACTTTCATACATACGTATACATACTTTCATACATATACATACCTTCATACATAAACATACTTTCATACATATACATACTTTCATACATACATATACATACTTTCATACATACATATACATACTTTCATACATAAACATACTTTCATACATATACATACTTTCATACATAAACATACTTTCATACATATACATACTTTCATACATAAACATACTTTCATACATATACATACTTTCATACATAAACATACTTTCATACATATACATACTTTCATACATATACATACTTTCATACATATACATACTTTCATACATAAACATACTTTCATACATAAACATACTTTCATACATAAACATACTTTCATACATATACATACTTTCATACATAAACATACTTTCATACATATACATACTTTCATACATAAACATACTTTCATACATATGTATACTCAAAAGATAAAGGGAATAGATTTATGTCATAGACTTGTGTTAAATTAAAGCTCCATTAATAAACACAGTGTAGCTCCACCTCGCATCCCCAAAACAGCTGTGAGGTGGAGGCAGTGACTCCAGATTCTGAAGGTGTCCTGTGGAATCTGGCACCAAGACGTTAGCAGCAGATCCTTTAAGTCCTGGAGGTTGGAGGTGGGGCCCCCATGGATCCGGCTTGTTGTTCCAGCACATCCCATAGTTGCTCCATCGGATCGGACCCTAACCCCACCCATCCACATGAGGTAGAATATATACATATAATAATAATAAAGAACAGTATATACATAGTAATAATATATAACACTATAATAATAATACTAATAATAATACAACTAATAATAATAATAATAATAATAATAATAATAATAATATGATGCATATAATGATAATAAACAGTATATATATATATATATATATATACTTCACCAGCATCATCCTCTCTCTCAATTCAATTTAATTCAATTGATCTTTATTTCATGACAGTTATTATAACAGTTTGCCAAAGCTAGAGGGCAACAACAACAACAACAACAACAACAACAACAACAACAACAACAACAACATGAGAGACAATAACTCAACAACATTAGAGACAATCACACAACAACATTAGAGACAATAACACAACAACAACAACAACATTAGAGACAATAACTCAACAACAACAACATTAGAGACAATAACTCAACAACAACATTAGAGACAATAACACAACAACAACATTAGAGACAATAACACAACAACAACAACATTAGAGACAATAACTCAACAACAACAACAACAACATTAGAGACAATAACACAACAACAACAACATTAGAGACAATAACTCAACAACAACAACAACATTAGAGACAATAACTCAACAACAACAACAACATTAGAGACAATAACACAACAACAACAACAACAACATTAGAGACAATAACTCAACAACAACAACATTAGAGACAATAACTCAACAACAACATTAGAGACAATAACTCAACAACAACAACAACAACACAGCATTAGAGACAATAACACAACAACAACAACAACAACATTAGAGACAATAACTCAACAACAACAACAACACAGCATTAGAGACAATAACACAACAACAACAACAACAACATCAGAGACAATAACTCAACAACAACAACAACATTAGAGACAATAACACAACAACAACAACAACATTAGAGACAATAACTCAAAAACAACATTAGAGACAATAACTCAACAACAACAACAACATTAGAGACAATAACACAACAACAACAACAACATTAGAGACAATAACTCAAAAACAACATTAGAGACAATAACTCAACAACAACAACAACATTAGAGACAATAACTCAACAACAACAACATTAGAGACTATAACTCAACAACATTAGAGGCAATAACTCAACAACAACATTAGAGACAATAACTCAACAACAACAACATTAGAGTCAATAACTCAAAAACAACATTAGAGACAATAACTCAACAACAACATTAGAGACAATAACTCAACAACAACAACAACAACAACATTAGAGACAATAACTCAACAACAACATTAGAGACAATAACTCAACAACAACATTAGAGACAATAACTCAACAACAACAACATTAGCGACAATAACTCAACAACAACAACAACAACAACAACAACAACAACAACAACAATATTAGAGCCAATAACTCAACAACAACAACATTAGAGACAATAACTCAACAACAACAACATTAGAGACAATAACTCACGGTGGTGCAGTGCATTGCACTGCTGCTTCACAGCAAGAAGGTCCTGGGTTTGATTCCCGCCTGGGGCGCTGTTGGCACTGTGCTCCGGTGGGTTATCTTCCAAATAGGAGCCTTTCTGTGTGGAGTTTGCATGTTCTCCCCGTGCTCACATGGGGTTTCCTCCACCTCACGTCAGTAAGGACCCCCACCCAAAACATGCACCCATCATGGTCTGACCAGGGATGGACACTTATCACCTGGTCCCCGGGTGCGTCCACGTACGCTGCCCACTGCTCCTGCTGTGGCCCCGGAGGAAGGACAAGCCAGGATGGTTCAATGCAGAGGAACCATCTCACCAGCACCACCCAAAGAGTGTGTGTGTGTGTATATGCATGTGTTGTTGTGCGGTGTCATGTGACATTTCACCGGCACCATCAAAGCATGTGCATGTGGTGTGTTGCGTGACAAATAAAGACTGTTTTTTCTTTCTGTTTCTTTTCTTCAACATTAGAGACAATAACTCAACAACAACAACAACAACAACAACAAAAACAACATTAGAGACAATAACTCAACAACAACAACAACATTAGAGACAATAACTCAACAACAACATTAGAGACAATAACTCAACAACAACAACATTAGAGACAATAACCCAACAACTACAACATTAGAGACAATAACTCAACAACTACAACATTAGAGACAATAACTCAACAACAACAACATTAGAGACAATAACTCAACAACTACAACATTAGAGACAATAACTCAACAACTACAACATTAGAGACAATAACTCAACAACAACATTGTTTACAATCACAACAGATGAACCTCATAATAATAGCAGTAATAACATGAAAAATGACAATAAAAGTAAAAAGTAAGTAAATAAAAAGTAGCAGTATGTAGAGGGCAGCTTACAGCTCATCTTATGACACTGTAAGAGGAAGCGTCCAGCGAGGGCGGCTGTGTGCCCCTCCCCGAGGAGCACGGCCATCTTTACTCATCAGACAGTGCGGTGAATGATGCTGAAATTGAGTTGAATTTATCTAAACGTTGTTGTCTGATGTGTTGGTATGGTTGACAGTGTAGTAGAAAGTGCATGTCTGTCTCTACCTCACCTGTCTTACACTGACCTCACCTGTCTTACACTGACCACACCTGTCTTACACTGACCACACCTGTACTCCACTGAACTCACCTGTCTTACACTGACCTCACCTGTCTTACACTGACCACACCTGTCTTACACTGACCTCATAATCTTTGCTCTTTGGGCAGCCAGGATGTCTTGTTTCTTCCTTTTTCGATGTCTGGACTGTGCTAACTGAGCCTGTACTTGCTCAGGATCTGGCTCTGCTTCATATCTCTGACAGTAAACATATATGCTTCATATCTCTGACAGTGTATATTCTCTTTTTAGGCTGTTTTGTGTTTTGGTTTGATGGTTCAATGTTCCAGATAGGTCTTGGTTTCTTTAACTCTTTGCTTGACTGTGATGTGTGATGGTCAAGCAGTGCTGCTCTGACATGGAACCATATTGGTGTTGGCTGCTCAGTAAGGCTCATGAGCAGCTGACTGAGGGGATTCTTTTTGGGCTTCAGTTCTTGG
>NC_137194.1:786367-798867 GCF_960531495.2 Zeus faber | reverse complement strand
AGGCAATAATAATAAAGAAATAAGAAGAACATTTTTGAAATTTTTAAAATGCAATAAAAAATATAATTTGGTAATAAATAAAAAAAATGTGTCGTACACACCTAAGATGTTTGTATATATTTATATATGTATTTATTTATTTTTGCATATTGCTTATTGCCATTTTTGATGTGTCACTTTGGGATCCAAAGCAACTAATTTGGGGTCTTTTATTTTGAAGCACTGTGACTTCCCAGCTCATGTTTCTTTCTGCTCTTGTTTTGTTGCTTCCTCATCAACGTGATTTATCTTGTGTTTTTTGTTGTGGCGTCGTCGTCCTCCGGCACTTTGGTCCCGTTCTCCACCACAACGAGCAACTCCTCCAGCGCTCCACCTTTCATCCACCTTTCATCCTCCTTTCATCACTAATGGAAAGGAGTATTGATTTCCTTAGTTTGCACCGGAAGGAAAAGAGGTTCCATCCTGAGGAGAACCTCAGCAGGACAGACCCCCCCCCAGCCCACACCTCCCCCCAGTCCCCCCAGTCCCCCCAGTCCCCCCTCCATTCTGTTGCAGTATAATGTGTTTTTTTGTATCGTCCCACCCAAACAAACAAACCCTAGCTACGTCAGTGGCTCCACCGACGCTGCCTCGTTGTAAATCAGTATTTGAAAGTGTCGACAGCTCCGCTCGCTCCATGAAGCTGTAGAAGCCGCTCTGGGTCTCAGTGAAACTGGAGGAATTCAGTGAAGAAAAACCCAGATTCACCTCAAAGTCAACACTGAGTGGGGAGTAAATAATTCAGAGTTTGATCCTCACGCTGCAGCAACAGCATGAGGAAGGTTTTTTATTTGCTTTTTTTCTATATTATGATTCTTATTACACATTGATTGTCTTCATCTAAAGCACTTTCATCTGCGTCCAGATGTGATCGCTCTGAGCTCGGCTCTGGGGAAGGAGGATTCCTCCGCCCGCAAATCCTCCACCAACACCACCACCAAAGAAGAGCATAGAGGGGTGAAGCCTCGCCACGGGGCCCATGGCAACGACTCCCTGAACCGCCCCGATGCCCGGGGGCGTGTCCTGGTGAACGTGGGACACCCCACGGAGGAGGGGGACGTCTTCCTGTCCCCGCAGCTCGCCCGCACCGTCAAACCGCACCAGGTAGAACGACGCCCAAGCTGATTCAAGGCCTCCACCCAGTGCACGGTGTAAGGAGAGACGTGGGTGGGGGCCCCCATCCCTAAAATGTGTGTTCACGGCCCCCGACACTAACTTTTAGAATTGGTTGGCAACCAGGCATCAGCATTTGGTTGCCAAGAGTGACAAAATGGCTCGCATGCTGCTTGACAACAAGGCAACCAGACCGCACAGGGTGGTTGACAATGGCCAAAATCTGGTTGCCCGGGGCAACTGGGCAAACCGGGCCGCCATTATTGTTGTGTTGCGGTTGGTGAGGATCGGGCCCCCTTTCTTTTTTTCCATCGTGTTAATTTTTATTTGACACCTTTAGAGCCCCAAAAAGGTACTCATCTACGTCAACATCCGCCATGCACGCTTTGAGTTGATTGTGACCAGTAGGTGGCGCTGGGTCAAACTGTAATGCCCACTTCACCACATTTGTAAAGAAACGTTGATATTTCGGACCAGGATTGGATGCGTTCCATGAGTGAACAGTCTTATATGTTAGTTTTCAGCTCAAAAAGCACACTTGGCGCCATCTTGGTTGTGATCATCACAGTATCTTTCGTCTGTTTCCCCCTCATCCCCCTCTCTCTCCCTCCACCCCCCTCCCTCAGATCGGTGGGATCCGCTTCCTGTACGACAACGTGGTGGAGTCCCTGCAGCGCATGGCCTCCACCTCGGGGTTCGGCTGCATCCTGGCTCACAGCATGGGGCTCGGAAAGACGCTGCAGGTCGTCTCCTTCATCGACGTCCTGCTCAGACACACCGCCGCACGCACCGTGCTCGCCATCCTGCCCGTGAGTGGGATGGATGGATGGATGGAGGGATAGACTGATGGATGGAGGGATAGACTGATGGATGGGTGGATGGATGGATGGAGGGAGATAGACAGATGATGGATGGATGGAGGGATGGACAGATGGATGGATATAGTAGTGGTGATGCTGTGGTGTGACTCTCAACCTTTGCCTTCACCTCCACCCTCCAGGTGAACACGCTACAGAACTGGCTGTCGGAGTTCAACATGTGGGTGCCGGCCCCCGAGGCCCTGCCCCCCGGGGCCGACCCGGCCCTGGTGGCGCCCCGCACCTTCAAGGTCCACATCCTCAACGACGAGCACAAGTGAGCGTCCCGAAAGGCAGGGTCCAACATGGCCGCCATGCTGGGCCGTACTTGATCTCATCCAGTTGGCGTTGACCTTTCAGCGCCATTTTGACCCCATGTCACGGTCACAACAAAGATGAATAGTTTTCATCTTCCAGTTTTTGGTTTGGTAACTTCCCGCCCTCTCTTCTCCCCCCTGCAGGACCACAGCCACCCGGGCTCGGGTGGTGGAGGACTGGTCCCGGGAGGGCGGGGTCCTGCTGATGGGCTACGAGATGTACCGGCTGCTGTCGCTGAAGAAGAGCTTGGTGGGCGGCAGGAAGAGGAAGAGCAAGAAGAGCGTCGACCTGGACGCCGAGGACCGACAGCAAGAGCTGCTCAAAGGTCAGTGGGACGCCATCTTGGATTCACCAGGACGCCATCTTGGATTCACCAGGACGCCATCTTGGATTCACCAGGACGCCATCTTGGATTCACCAGGACGCCATCTTGGATTCACTGCCGAGGCAGGAAGTCGGTGGCGAACAAGACCAGAACCATCCATGTTTACATTTTATATGTTTAGATATTTGGTTTCTACTAAATATTTTATTTTGGTATTGTTATTATTATTATTATTATTATTATTATTATTATTATCATTGTGGTTGTTGTTGTTGTTGTTGTTGTTGGTGTTGGTGTCGTTGTTATTATTATTATTTATTATCATTGTTATTATTATTATTATTATTATTATTATTATTATTATTATTTATCATTGTTATTATTATTTTTTTTTTATTATTATTATTTATTATCATTGTTATTATTATTATTATTATTATTATTATTATTATTAGCCCTTCTAAGATTATAGAACACAACGGATAATTTATACACCAGATGCCAAAAAATATTGAAAATCATTTAATCAGATAGATGGGTAGATGGATAGATAGATACTGTAGATAGATAGATAGATAGATAGATAGATAGATAGATAGATAGATAGATAGATAGATAGACAGACAGATAGATAGACAGATAGATAGACAGATAGATAGATAGATAGATAGATAGATAGATGGACTGACAGATAGATATATATATATATAGTTCAAGTTCAAGTTCAAGAGATTATTTGTCACATACATATACATACGGTCATACATATATGCAGTGAAATGTCATGACACCAGATGGATAGACGGACAGACAGACGATCATTTTTAATTGCTTTTTTAATTGAATATCTATTTCAAGACGTTCAAACAGCAGAACACTCACAATAACTGGAACAATTCCTCTTTTCTCATTTCTGAGTTTAAAATCTGACGTGGAAACCCCAATGAAAGACTCAAGTTTGAGGTCTTCCTGTGTAACCCGGGTCGTACCAACCCTCCCCCCAGGCATCGAGCGTGCGTTGGCGCGGCCCGGACCCGACGTGGTGATCTGCGACGAGGGCCACCGCATCAAGAACTGCCACGCCAGCACCTCGCAGGCGCTGAAGAGCATCCGCACCCGGCGCCGCGTGGTGCTGACCGGCTACCCGCTGCAGAACAACCTGGTGGAGTACTGGTGCATGGTGGACTTTGTACGGCCAGACTTCCTGGGTATGCAGCTTTTCAGCGTCTGGGATCCCAATCTGAGATCAATATTTTTATTGATTACATCTGATTTAGTGTCTTCACTCAGATGGCAGTGAAACTAGGACACGGGCAGGCAGTGTTGGACATTCTCTAGCGGTGGTCATTGAGCAATGAAATTTAACAATTGATCATTTTGCTGTGGAGCCCATGAAGTCTCTCATGGACCCCTGGAGGGTCCTTGAACCCAATGTTGAGAACCACTGGAACAGAAAAGCAGATTGTTTATATTTTATTTTATGTAGATCTGAAAAATACTTGTTCATTTGTTTCCTGACCTCAAATAATGGCAATTTTGGAAAATGTTCTCATGTGGCCAATTTATTTCATATTCTATTACTGTATATACTGTATATTCCATGTGGATAAAAAAGTACTTTCCTGATTTAAATACTTACTTATTTATCGTATTTGCAGGTTCTCGTCAGGAGTTCAGCAACATGTTTGAGCGTCCCATACTGAACGGGCAGTGTGTGGACAGCACGCCCCAGGACGTCCAGCTCATGAGGTTCAGGAGCCACGTGCTGCACAGTCTGCTGGAGGGCTTCGTCCAGAGGTCAGCATCAGCACCTCAACCTGAACCACATTCTTTAGTATTATTATTTACTATTATTATAGACAGACAGACAGACAGACAGACAGATAGATGATTAACCAATAGATTAATTCTAAACTGATAAATTGAATTATTGATAGGGAACAATAGATTAATAGATAGACATATACTGTAAATAAATGATTGATTGGTAAATACATGACCTAAAATAAAAGGTTGAAATTTATAACCTCTTGAGCCTCCTGAATTTTTATTTTTTTTTATTATTTTTGAACTGAATTGACCCCGGGACCCCCGCTGCGTTCCAGGCGGGGCCATGACGTGCTGAAGGACCAGCTTCCCTCCAAGGAGGAGCATGTGATCCTGGTGCGCCTGTCCCCCCTGCAGAGGGCGCTCTACACCCAGTTCATGAGGCGCTTCCGGGAGGCGGGCACCACGGGCTGGCTCAGCCTCAACCCGCTGAAGGCTTTCTGCGTCTGCTGCAAGGTGAGGTCACATCCGCCCGGCGTCACGTTTCATGCACCTTATTTATTGCCGCACCGTTCAAAACGCGCCTGTCGGTGCAAAACACCGGGGAGATGCAGTCTTTCTCATTTACATTTACATTTATATTTACATTTAGTCATTTATCAGACGCTTTTATCCAAAGCTACTTACAAGGGAGAATAACATTCAAGCTACATTGTGACAGAGACATTAGTGTAACAATAAATACTGCTAAGTAGTGCTAAGTACTTGTAAGTTAGGAGAGGAGGTACTCACTGAAGAGCTGGGTCTTCAAGTTCTTCTTAAAGACAGAGAGGGGGGTCCCTGCTCTGGTCATTTCTGGCAGCTCGTTCCACCAACGTGGAACTACAAATGAGAATAACCTGGATTGCTGTGGTTGTACGGCCGGCAGAGCCAGGCCACGCTCATTTGATGAGCGCAGCATCCGGGGGGTAACATGTACTTTTACAAGAGCATTTAAGTAGGTGGGAGCATTCCCAACCATCATTCTGTAGGCCAGCAGGAGAGACTTGAACTTGATGGTAACCAGTGGAGCTCAATGAGCAGCGGAGTGACATGTGCCCTCTTTGGCTGGTTGAACACCAGTCGCGCCGCCGCATTCTGTATCATCTGCAGTGGCTTCACCGCACAGGCCTCAAGCCTGTTAAGAGAGCGTTGCAGTAGTCGAGACGGGACATCACCAAGGTTTGTAGCAGCAGTTGAGTGGCATATTGGGTCAGGTACGGCCTGACTTTTCGGATGTTGAATAGTGCGAAGCGGCAGGACCGGGAGACGGCGGCAACATTGTCCGAGAATGTCAGTTGGTCATCAATAATGACACCTAGATTCCTTGCAGCCTTGGTAGGAACAAGAGATAGAGAGTCAATTTTAATATCAATGTTGTTAAAAATACCTTGTTTGGCTGGGAAGACCAGCAGTTTTCGCCAGGTTTAGTTGAAGATGATAATCCTTCATCGATGTGGATATGTCAGCGAGACAATCCGAGATCCGCATCTAGACAGTGGGGTCGTCAGGCAGGAAGGACAGTTAGAGTTGAGTATCATCCGCATAGCAGTGATATGAAAAGTCATGCGAGCGGATGATGGGGCCCAGTGAGGTGGTGTATATGGCAAAGAGGAGGGGTCCCAGCACCAAGCCTTGGGGCACCCCTGTGGTGAGGTTGTGAGGCAGAGACAGCTGGCCTCGCCATGTCACACTGAAAGAGCGCCCAGTGAGGTAAGATTCAAACCAGGAAAGTGCGCTGCCAGAGATGCCCACACTTGAGAGTATGGACAGGAGTATGCAATGATTGACAGTGTCAAAAGCAGCTGATAAGTCTAGCAGAATGAGAACCGAGGATTTGGCAGCAGCTCTAGCAGTTTTTAAGGCCTCTGTCACAGACAACAGGGCTGTTTCGGTGGAGTGACCACTTTTGAAGCCAGATTGAAGTGTATCAAGAAGGTTGTTTTTTGACAGGTATTCTGTAACCTGTCTAGAGACTGCCCTCTCTATGGTTTTGGAAAGGAATGGGAGGAGTGAGACCGGCCGATAGTTTTCTACTTGAGTGGGATCGAGTGAGGGTTTTTTGAGCAGTGGTGCGACCCGAGCCGCTTTGAAAGCAGAGGGGAAAGTGCCGGAAGTTAGGGAAGAATTAATCATATTTGTGATTGCCGGGGTGACAGTCGGTGATATGGCTTGAAGGAGGTTAGATGGGATCGGATCTAGCGGACAGGTAGTAGGACGGCTACATGTTATTAGTTTAGATACCTCACTTTCAGCCAGGGGGGTGAAACCAGGAAACGATGAGCCTAGGGCTGGAGAAGACAGGTTGTGAGTAAGTTGTTCAGTGAATTGGCTGCTGATGGCTGCCACTTTGTTAGTAAAAAATGGGGATGGTAGCTCAGGCGGTAGAGCTGGTGGTCTAGTGATCTAAAGGTTGCTGGTTCGATCCCAGGCTCCTCCTGCTAGCATGCTGTAGTGTCCTTGAGCAAGACACTTAACCCCTAATTGCTCCTGATGGCTGCGTCCGTCGGTGTTTGAACAATTGTAAGTCGCTTTGGATAAAAGCGTCTGCTAAATGACTAAATGTAAATGTAATGTAAAAAAAGGAGGCAAGGCAGTCAGCAGTGAGGTTAGTAGCTGAGGGAGGTGGTGGAGGGTAAAGCAGAGACTTGAAGGTGGAGAATAACTTACATGTGTCTGTGGCACCGTTGATCCTATCGTTGAAGAAGGCCTTCTTAGCAGCAGTGATGCTGGAAGAGAAGGAGGACAGCAGTGTCTGGTAGCTTGCAAGATCTTCAATTGTTTTGGATTTGTGCCTTTTCCTCTCGGCTGCTCTGAGGTCATTGCGCGTTGTCCGGAGGGTGTCAGTCAGCCAAGGGTGCGACTGGGTTGATCGAGCAGGTCTGGTGGATAGTGGACACAGGCTATCCAGACATGAGCTCAAGGTGGAGCAGAGAGAGTCAGTGGCATCATTAACCTGCAGAGAGGAGAAAGTGACGGGAGGCGGAAGAGGAGAGCACAGAGGAGAAGTGGGAGACTGGTTGCGGAGATTGCGGCGGATGGTTACCATGGGTGGGGATGTAGGGGGCTGTTTTGGTAGCTGGACATTGAAGTGGATGAAGAAGTGGTGGAAGTGGAGAGATGATGAGGGGTGACCCTTAGGTTGTCCGTGGTGCAGCTCCGAGCAAGAATGAGATCAAGCTCTTTGCCAGCCTTGTGAGTCGGTGGAGTCGGGACCTGTCTTAGGTCGAATGAGCGAACCAAAGACAGGAAGTCAGCCGAGCTCGCACTGTCCAAGTGGATGTTCATGTCTCAGAGGACGAGCATGGGACACTCGTTCTCAGGGATTGATGACAGCAGGGTGTCAAGCTCATGTAGGAAGTCACCTAGTTGTCCTGGTGGACGGTAGATGACGACCACATAGGCTTTCACCGGCGCAGTCACCAAGACGGCGTGATATTCAAAGGAGACACAGTTGTTTAAAGGCAGCAGTGGATTAAATTTCCATGTGTTGGAAATTAGCAGGCCAGTCCCACCACCACGGCCAGATGGTCTGGATGTGTGGGAGAATGTGTAGTTTGTGGAGAGTGCAGCCGGGGTTGCGCTATCTTCCGGTTTAATCCACGTTTATTCATATAACACGTGTATGATATCCAAATTGCACCAAATTTGAAACTGCACGTCCTTGGGTTGTGGACAGACAGACAGACAGACAGACAGACAGACAGACAGACAGATAGACATTCCTTCCTTTATCGTGAGATAACAAAGTCAGACTGCTGTGGCATCATGTTGATGAATGCAGATTGTGGATTTGTCCCCCATTACTGAGCTCCTGATGGAGTAAAGTTGAAAAGGGTGGAACCTTTGACTCCATCAGGGGGGAGTATGAAACAGGGATAAACGCAAGCTTTTCCTCTAGACAGTGCATTCATTCAGTGCCCAACAACCGC
Organism: Zeus faber; assembly: GCF_960531495.2. Taxonomy (NCBI): domain Eukaryota; kingdom Metazoa; phylum Chordata; class Actinopteri; order Zeiformes; family Zeidae; genus Zeus; species Zeus faber. Next base: position 790,477 of record NC_137194.1, on the reverse strand, counting down.
CTCATTGACCGGCAGGCGCCAATTTATATTTGCTACCCAACGGCCAAATTTCAAACATTGATCCAGATGTTTGAGATGCCGCCGGTGGAATGTCCCCACAAAATATATGATTTAAAGCAGCAGCGCCACACATCCCTCCAAGAAGCTTCTCATCTGAGCTCGACGCTGTGTCTCATAAGCATCATCCAGAAAGACCTCCTTGCTCAGGGTGTTTTCCTGACTATAACTGTCCTCAGCACTCTGTAGCGGATCGCTCGCCCACAATGTTTTCGTAACAATCCGGAGAAAAACCCAGAACCCTCCCATTCCAGACTGGAAACCAGCGTGATGTAGTGATTGGTTCCAGGTTCGATTGGTTTCTCCACCCTCCACACTGCATCCTGACAACGGGACCTCAGCGCAAGTAACTGGGAACAAGTTCAGCGCAGGTCCACAATCTGCATTGAGTATAAATCCACATTTCAGTCAGAGCAACATGGTGCCACGCCCCGGAGTGTGGCACCATGTTGCTGGTTGGGACAGTTGGGGTCGTTCTTGGGGTGTGACGTAGTTTTTCCGTGAGATAAAATGAACGTCAACCGAGGAGCCATGGTCTCCTTTTTATATCCCTGCAGATTTGGAACCACCCTGACGTCCTGTACGAGGCTCTGCAGAAGGAGAACCTGGCCAACGAGCAGGACCTGGACCTGGAGGACATCGCCACGTCCACCGGCCCGGGCGCCCGCTGCCAGAACCCCCGCCCGGGCCCCCGACCCCACCCCAACCCCGCCCACCAGAGGACCAAGCCCCCGGAGAACAGCGACCCCATCGGAGGGCTCAGCCTGAACCAGCTGCAGGAGAAGGCCAACCAGGTCATCACCTACGAATGGGTACGTCTGAAATACTACATACAAAGTTTTTATTTTCTACATTTATTTCTGAGTTTATATAAGAACGATATCAGAATTATAATCTCTTCTTTCAGCTCAGTACATTTTCATACATTAGGAATTTGTCGCCTTAAAAATTGATGCCTTCCCCTCGACAATTGCCAAAAACACTATAATGTCTGCAAACATAAAACAAAATTGCCAAATGTGGAAATAATTGCCAAAAGTATTACAAAAACAACCAAATATACAGAGTGTACCAAAACTATTTCCCTGACATGAATAAATAGGTTGCCATCAGTAATAGTATCATTTCCACCTGCTACGTCGCTTTATTTCATCTTCTTTCTTTTTATCTGGAGGGAACTTTTCTATTTTTACCTCTTGAAAATAAACATTGTTGCTTAGCGACATGAGGCCACGTTCTGCTCTGGGTTTCCTGTCTTTGTTGCCTGGCGGCCATGTTTTATCTCACTCTGTAATGATGTTTTGGGAGCAGCGAGGACCACATCCAGACTGGGACACCTGACCGCAGTGAAACGGCTGGAGGGGCCTGAACGGCAAACAGGATGTTTACAGCGGGGCCCTCCACCTGGAAGGAACCGGGGGCCACGGGCCTGCCGCTCTGGTCCCGGGCCCCCGGGGTCACGTTGAACATCGAGGGAAAAATCAAGTGTCCTGTGATGTTTTGTTGTTTCCTTAATAAAACGTCTGTTAGAAGCAGACCGTTATAGAAACGTGTTCTGTTCATTGAGGACCATTGTTTGGATTCATTGAATCATTTCATAATCAATTATAAAGATGGAGCGGGCCACGTTTATTTGTATGGCGGGCCGCATGTGGGCCCCGGGCCGGTAGTTTGACACCCCTGCTTTACAGACTAGGTTGTAGATAAAGTGTGGAGGACGTCAGCGGAGGTTCCATCTCACTGCTACTGAAAGTGACAACCTGCTTTAGCAGCGGCAGCTCGGGGGAGGTGGAGGATCCTCTGTTTTTCTGAAGACGATTGTCTGATCCAACCTCCGTCACCTTCTTCACCTGGTTTGCTGCTCAGGCCCGGGAGGTGATGTGCGCCTACGAGCCGGGCGTCCTGGAGAACTCCGCCAAGATGGTGCTGCTCTTTCACCTGGTGGAGGAGAGCGTCCGCAGGGGCGACAAGCTGCTCGTCTTCAGGTGGGGAAATGACAAAAACGGGCGGAGGTTTAAAGGAGACGTGGGCCTCTCCCTGCGCCACAGTGCGCTTCGATGGGGCAAACGTTTGCAGGAGGCCTGGGCAGGACAGGACGCCGTGTCTTCATCCTGTCTCACTCTCTGCTGCAGCCAGAGTCTGTCCACGCTGACCGTCATCGAGCAGTTTCTGGCCAAACGACCCGTCCCCCCGTCGCCCAAATCCTCCGGCTCCGACAGAAACAACCAGAACTGGATTCGGAACCGCAACTACTACCGTGAGCGGCTTGGTCCAAAATACATCAAAATACTAAATATATTTATGTATAACATACAAATTAGATTCAGTTTGATGGAAGTAACCAGTGAAGGGTCCTAAATCACTGTGTGTGTGTGTGTGTGTGTGTGTGTGCAGGGCTGGATGGCAGCACCACGGCTTCAGAGAGGGAGCGTCTGATCAACCAGTTCAACGACCCGTCTAACACCTCAGCCTGGGTCTTCCTGCTGTCCACCAGGTCCAGAATCAGAATCAGAATCAGAAATACTTTAATAATCCCAGGGGGAAATTACTTTACCTTACCTTGTGCAGGTACATAGGTTACCTGCACACGTGCACAAGCCTGGTCGCCTGGTCGCCTGGAGGCCTTGTCGCCTGGAAGCCTGGTCGCCTGGTCGCCTGGTCGCCCGGTCGGCCGGTCGCCTGGAAGCCTGGTCGCCTGGTCGCCTGGAAGCCTGGTCGCCTGGTCGCCTGGTCGCCCGGTCAGCCGGTCGCCTGGAAGCCTGGTCGTCTGGAAGCCTGGTCGCCCGGTCGCCTGGAAGCCTGGTCACCTGGTCGCTTGGTCGCCCGGTCGCCTGGAAGCCTGGTCACATGGTCGCCCGGTCGGCCGGTCGCCTGGAAGCCTGGTTGCCCGGTCGCCCGGTCGCCTGGAAGCCTGGTCGCCTGGTCGCCCGGTCGGCCGGTCGCCTGGAAGCCTGGTCGCCTGGGAGCCTGGTTGCCCGGTCGCCCGGTCGCCTGGAAGCCTGGTCACCTGGTCGCCCGGTCGCCCGGTCGCCCGGTCACGTGGTCGCCTGGTCGCCCGGTCGGCCGGTCGCCTGGTCGCCTGGAAGCCCGGTCGGCCGGTCGCCTGGAAGCCTGGTCACCTGGTCGCATGGTCGCCCGGTCGCCTGGAAGCCTGGTCACCGGGTCGCCCGGTCGCCTGGAAGCCTGGTCACCTGGTCGCCCGGTCGCCCGGTCGCCCGGTCACATGGTCGCCTGGTCGCCCGGTCTGCCGGTCGCCTGGAAGCCCGGTCGCCCGGTCGCCTGGAAGCCTGGTCACCTGGTCGCATGGTCGCCCGGTCGCCTGGAAGCCTGGTCACCGGGTCGCCCGGTCGCCTGGAAGCCTGGTCACCTGGTCGCCCGGTCGCCCGGTCGCATGGTCGCCTGGTCGCCCGGTCTGCCGGTCGCCTGGAAGCCTGGTCGCCTGGAAGCCCGGTCGCCTGGAAGCCTGGTCACCTGGTCGCCCGGTCGCCCGGTCGCCAGGAAGCCTGGTCGCCTGGTCGCCTGGTCGCCTGGAAGCCTGGTCGCCTGGTCGCCTGGTCGCCCGGAAGCCTGGTTGCCTGGAGGCCTGGTCGCCTGGAAGCCTTGTCGCCTTGTCGCCTGGAAGCTTTGTCGCCTTGTCGCCTGGTCGCCCGGTCGCCCGGAAGCCTGGTCGCCTGGGGGCCTGGTCGCCCGGAAGCCTTGTCGCCTGGAAGCCTGGTCGCCTGGTCGCCCGGTCGCCCGGTTGCTGGTCGCCTGGAGGTCTTGTCGCCTGGAAGCCTTGTCGCCTGGTCGCCTGGTCGCCTGGAAGATTGGTCGCCTGGTCGCCCGGTCGCCCGGTCGCCCGGTCGCCCAGCTGCTGGTCGCCTGGAAGCCTGGTCGCCCGGTCGCCTGGAAGCCTGGTCGCCCAGTCGCCTGGAAGCCTGGTCGCCTGGTCGCCCGGTCGGCCGGTCGCCTGGAAGCCTGGTCGCCTGGTCGCCTGGAAGCCTGGTCGCCTGGTCGCCTGGTCGGCCGGTCGCCTGGAAGCCTGGTCGCCTGGTCGCCTGGAAGCCTGGTCGC
>NC_137194.1:733867-781367 GCF_960531495.2 Zeus faber | reverse complement strand
AGTCTACTACAACTATACTACACTATGACTACTACAACTACTACTACACTACAACTACCACTAATACTACTACTACTAATACTCCACTACTACTACACTATGACTACTACTACAAGTATTTGTACTGCACTACTATTGGGGATGGTAGCTCAGGAGGTAGAGCTGGTGGTCTAGTCATCTAAAGGTTGCTGGTTGGATCCCAGGCTCCTCCTGCTAGCATGCTGTAGTGTCCTTGAGCAAGACACTTAACCCCTAATTGCTCCTGATGGCTGCGTCCGTCGCTGTTTGAACAATTGTAAGTGGCGTCTGATCAATGTAATGTAATGTAATGTAATAATACAGTAACTACTACACTACTACTCAATTCTACTATTACTACTACACAATTACTACACTACTAGTATTACTACTACACTGCTACTACTACACTACTACTAGTATACAGTAACCGCTACATAACTACTACTACTACACTACTAATACTACAACACTACCACTAGTAAAGCTACTACTAGTAATACTATTCCTACTACACTACTACTACTACTACACTACCACTACTACTCATATTACTTCTACTACTACTACTACACTACTACTACATATTAGAATGATTGAAATAGAATAGCTCATAAATACAATGTAAATTAAATAGAACAGGAGCTCAACAATATAAATGAAGTAGGATGGGTGCTTGCTGGTGTGTTCATTAATTGCCATGTTCTGTTTTCTCAGACATGGCCATTCCAGGCACCAACAGCTCCTGCGACGTCCAGGCTCGGATCAGCGCCGGCGAGAGCATCCACGTCATCAGGGGAACCAAAGGTGAGTGTTTTGAATACGGAAAGAAATACTCCGTCCTAACAAGAGGCTACGCCGGGAAAGTAGGGCGGAGGAATCGGAACGTGGAAAATAATGTTTCTATGATGATGATGATGATTCTTCCTTTCATCTTTGCTTTGCCAGGAACGTACATCAGGACCAGTGACGGACGCATCTTCGCCATCAGAGCTGCCAACAAGGCCAAGGCCAGCCAAGAGAACTCCACAGCTGAAGGTGGGTGCTTAGCTCCATCGCCTCGCTCCATTTCACATGTAGGAAACGGCGTTAACGCGACTACAGAGGTATTCTGGAGGGGTGCGACGATTTTGTTCCAGTTGTTCTTTCTATTGAGAACGATGGTGAGCTCAAAACATCACAGCCTTGGAAATACATTGCCTTCCCTTTTAGTCCTAAAATTTCACGGATCATCACTCTTCAGAGACCAGTGTCAGCTTTTTAAATGGTTCAGTTTTATTTGGCTTCAGTTAAATACATTCAAATGTAAAAATAACTCACCGGATATCTTGAGATATTGTATGGTGATAGAGGCCATGTGTGCTGAATACAATAACATTAAATTAAGGCAAAACAGATTTAAGTTCAGGTAATATAGGAAATTATGAAGTGGCATTTCAAAAGATGGTTCGAAACGATAACAAATGTTAAGAACCAAATTATGAGCCGCAACATGACGTAGTCCCTTCTGCTCTGGAGATATTGTCAATTTTAAGGCTGTAGAGTGAGCTCCCATTACAGTTACTTTCCAGCATCTTCACCTCTTACTAACTGTCAAAGCTTTGTCACTCCTACACTCAGCTGTCCAGGGATCCCTAGAAGAGGTTCCCTCCAGCGGCAGGAACGGCTGCGCGTCACCTGACACGAAGCAGCCGGCTCCGCCCGACAGCCTGACACGCCCCTTGTCCCTGGACAGCCCCGAGATCATCAGCGAGCTGCAGCGCTACGCCCAGAATCCGGCTGCGGGCGCCACCGCTCACCAGGAGATGGCACCAGAGAGCAGCCCCGCCGCTAGCAGCGTGGCCGGCACCAGAGTGTCTAACGCCACCGGGAGCGCTGCTAGCATAGCCGGCGCGCTAACCAACCACCACGGTGCCTTGTCAGCCAACACAGCACAGCCCAGCACAGACGCCTCGGCAGCTCAGGATCTCAGAACGAGCGTCAAGCGCAAGGCCTCCACGCCCCCCTTGGAGGAACCGCCCGCCCCGGCCAAGCAGTCCTCCGCCACCCTGGCCTCCCAAGGCTTCCCCTTCACGGGAGGCGAGGGGATCCCCCCTCTGGGCTTCAACCCAGCCATAATGGGGTCTCTGGGTGGCTCTCTGGGACACGCCCTCTTCATGGGGCCTGGCTCGACCTACTTCCAGCACCCCAGCAGCCAGCTGGCGGACCCCTGCCTCACGTACCCCGACCCCTTCGGCTTGGGCAGAGCCGGCACGGTTCCGACCTCCTCTTCCTCCGCCCTCACCAACGCGGCTACGGCCATCACCTCTTCCTCATCTTCATCGGACAAAGCCGCCTCCGCCGCCTCTGCCGCCTCTGCCGCCTCTGCCCTGTCTCAGTTCATGATGATCTCGGGCAGGCCAGGCATGGCCGGGATGTTTCCTCCGGGCTTCCCCTTGTCCTACAGCCAGTCCCTGTCCGGCCTCCCAGGATCCATGCTGCCCGGCGGGCTGCCCGGCCCGGCCGCCACCCCTGGCCCGGCGGGATCCAGCTTCCTCTCCCAGTACCCTCCCGGCGCTGCCGCACCTTCCTCCTCCTCCTCCGCCTCCTCCTCTCCCTCGGCCCAGTCCGGGAGTCGCGGCGGCCCGGTGCTGAGCGGGGGGAGCGGCGGGAACGCCAGCGGCATCGGCAGCTCGGAGGATGACGATGAAGAAGATGACGACGTCGTCGAGGTGACGAGGCAGTGACTGGTCAAACGATGCGGTTCGTTTAAAGAACCTTAAAAAAAGAGGTCCGAGCGCAACACGTTCTGTGGGTGAGAAATGTGAGTGAAGTGTTTAACGGTTTGGAAGAGGAGAGTAAGAGAGGTCCTGCTGGAACACCACGGCACCGGAGAAGGAAATCTCTTCGCCGGGTTCAAAGTGTACGGGGGGGACTGGACGACAGGGCGGGGGCAGGTGACGACCCGAGGAAACAAGGAGCGCCACAGGGAGGGACAAAATGGGAAAATTGTGGAAATTTGGGCTTCCAAGACTCTGTCCCACATCATGGCATTTAAATCACTGGAGCTGCAGTGACCACCGCCGGCCACTAGTTGTTCTGTCTACTCTTTGACCGGAATCTCTGCTTTTTGTTCGGGCTTATTAGAAGTGACGGATGGTCGGGTGGAGGTTATGAAAACATATATTGTGTCTTTTTAGTGGGAATAACACCGACTTACACGGAATTTCTTTGTGGACTTTAAAATGTTGCTACTGAACTTTCTTAAATGGTGAAGCGCTCTGGATGCTTGGTGACGCTTTGAATTCACTGTTGAAAAGAAAGAAAAAAGAATGTGGTTTGATGCGGCGGGCGGGGCGGGGCGGGGCAGGGGCGGGCGGGGAAGGGCGGAGCGGGGCGGGGTGGGCGGGAAGGGGCGGAGCGGGCGGGGCAACGTGGACACGGGCGGGACGGGGCGAGCGGAGCGGAGCTGACAGGGGCGGGGTGGGGTGGGCAGGGTAGGCAGGGGTGGGGTGGGCAGGGTGGGCAGGGGCGGGGTGGGGTGTAGCAACGTAGAGGAAGAGCTTTTTACCAGAACCTTACGACTCTTGAAGAATGTAAACTTTAGACGCCTTTTAAACCAGGCCTTTAAAACAACAACAACAACAACAACAACAACAACAACAAAACAACCGCTTCTATTTAGGCGTCCGTCAGATGGGGAGGAGGAGGAGGAGGATGAGGAAGAGGCGGAGGGGAGGGGAACTGTGTCCATTGTAGCAGAAAAACAAAAAGGACAACAAACAGAAAATGCCTTTTTTCTTTTTCTTTTTGCAGCTCCGTCTGAATGTTCACTGAGAAACTCTTACTGTAGCTTCGCCCAAAATGATGCAAAACACCACAAGCCTGAACACCTTGACTGAAACTTTAGAAGAAAGAAAGAAAGATTCACTGGTTCACTCTCCGTTCTGTTACGTTCCTGATTCATTTAGTAAATATGTGGGGGGGGGGGATTATTGTTGATTTGTTTTGTTATTATTATTATTATTGTGGTTATTATTATTATTATTGTGGTTATTATTATTATTTTTTTAATTATTATTATTATTATTATTATTATTATTATTATTATTATTGTTATTACTTTTTTGTTATTCATATTATTGTTATTATTATTATTATTACTATTATTAGTATTATTATTGTTATTATTGTTATTAATATTACTGTTATTAATATCATTATTATTATTATTATTATTAATATCATTATTATTAATATCATTATTGTCATTAATATCATTATAATTATTATTATTATTTGGTTTCTGCCTTGTCTCTTGTTGTAAAAAAAACACAAAATCATTTGGAAAGAAATTATGGAGATAAAGAAAAACTTTATGATTCACCCTTCCAGAAAGATAGATTCTATCTATCTATCTATCTGTCTGTCTGTCTATCTCTCTATCTATCTGTCTGTCTATCTATCTATCTATCTGTCTATCTATCTATCTATCTATCTATCTATCTGTATATCTATCTGTATATCTATCTATCTATCTGTCTGTATATCTATCTGTCTATCTATCTATCTATCTATCTATCTATCTGTCTATCTATCTATCTGTCTATCTATCTATCTATCTATCTATCTGTCTATCTATCTATCTATCTGTATATCTATCTGTATATCTATCTATCTATCTATCTGTCTGTATATCTATCTGTCTATCTATCTATCTATCTGTCTGTCTATCTATCTATCTATCTATCTATCTATCTATCTATCTATCTATCTATCTATCTATCTGTATATCTATCTGTATATCTATCTATCTATCTATCTATCTGTCTGTATATCTATCTGTCTATCTATCTATCTATCTGTCTGTCTATCTATCTATCTATCTATCTATCTGTCTATCTGTATATCTATCTGTATATCTATCTGTATATCTATCTATCTATCTATCTATCTGTCTGTATATCTATCTGTCTATCTATCTATCTATCTGTCTGTCTATCTCTCTATCTATCTGTCTGTCTATCTGTCTGTCTATCTATCTGTCTATCTGTCTGTCTATCTCTCTATCTATCTGTCTGTCTATCTATCTGTCTATCTATCTATCTATCTGTCTATCTATCTATCTATCTATCTATCTATCTATCTGTCTGTCTATCTATCTATCTATCTGTCTGTCTATCTCTCTATCTATCTGTCTGTCTATCTATCTGTCTATCTATCTATCTATCTGTCTATCTATCTATCTGTCTATCTGTCTATCGATCCATCTACACAGTTTACTATTAAGCTCAGTAATGTAAGAAGTGTAAAGACAGAGTCATTCATATTTATGCCTCCATGTCATTTCTACAGATGATTTTTTCTCCATCTAATCAACAGTCTGAGCTTTTCATCAAATCGTCCTTAGTGATGAAAGAGACTTGAAGCTTTTCCTCTTCTGGTGTTTCCTCCTTTTTTCCATTTCATTTCAAGATTCATAGTGAAAATGTTTGTTAACCTGGTTTTTGTTGTTTTTCTTTTTTTTTCACAATGTATGAATTTACCAAATGTATTTATTTATGACATTGCGTATTTATTCATTTTTATTTTTTATTTTTGTACTATTTCTTTTTTTGTGTGTGGGCCGGGGGGGGGGGGGGGGGGGGTTGAGCTTCAAGTTTCTGTAATTTTTATTATAATTGTTTTTTGTTGTTTTTTTTTCGTTATTGTTGCCGTTGCTTTATTGGAGATTGCAACGCTTTGGATTTGATTTTGTCTGCGATGTGAGAAAAATGTTGCTCTGCAGGGCTGACCCAGAGCATGTGAAACTGGTGTGAAACTTCCATGCTGACCAACCTTTCAGTCAAAAAACAACAACAAACAAACATGATAAAGCCTTCAGCTAAAATGCTGATGTGGAGGATTTTCATTTTCATCACACATGGCCACCGATGAAAGTCCTTCATTTGCAGCTTTCTGAGTTTTCCGGACGTCTGTGGCGACTTCCCCGCCATGGTTCAAAGTCCATGCATCCAAGTCCATGCATCCAAGTCCATGCATCCAAGTCCATGCATCCAAGTCCATGCATCCAAGTCCATGCATCCAAGTCCATGCATCCAAGTCCATGCATCCAAGTCCATGCATCCAAGTCCATGCATCCAAGTCCATGCATCCAAGTCCATGCATCCAAGTCCATGCATCCAAGTCCATGCATCCAAGTCCATGCATCCAAGTCCATGCATCCAAGTCCATGCATCCAAGTCCATGCATCCAAGTCCATACATCCAAGTCCATGCATCCAAGTCCATGCATCCAAGTCCATGCATCCATCCGGACTGGAGACCTCCAACTGTTCTGGAGGCGTGGCCCGTCACTACCACCTGACTGACACGGATCCCTGGGAACGCACCTGCAATTACTGCTTTCCGCCATAGGTGCCGCCAGAAACAACCAAACGGAAAATCTTGGATATTACCACTTTAAAATAAGATAATAATAAAAATAATAATAATAATAATTATTATTATTTTTATTATTATTATTTTTATTATTATTATTATTATTATTATTATTATCCATTTAAAGTCCACTGGATGTAGAAAATTTCGATAGCCAACACGTAAACAAACTATTTACTGACTTTTTATTTACGTACGGAGGCCTAACCTCTGTTTAAGAGCTTACTTTACACTGAAACCGTAATCGCATTTTGGCCACTAAGGGCATTTTGGTCCCCTTAGTGGCCATTGGATGAACTGCGTCATACATCTGAATCTTGCGTCACAAAATGTGCCAGAGAAAATGGGAGAGCTCCTTTCTTTCCAGTACAACAGCGAGGAGTTTGCTCAGCTGGACATTTACTGTTTCCCATGAATGAGAGTTTAAAACTCTCTTCATATCGTGTTCGCAAAGTGCAGAGAAAAACGCCAAAAAACACACAACTCACTGCTGCCCCGCGCGGCGTCACAGCTTTCTGACTCTCCATAGAAATGAATGGACTTCTGCTTTGTTCTTGTCGTTGAAGATAAAATGACTCACGCGCATCATTACTGAGACTGAGTAAAACTTGAGCCATTATCCCTGCGTTTGTGTGATAAACTCAACCACAAAGCGTCGAACCGAGCGTCTCCTCTTCCTCCAAAAGGTTAAAGGAAGTAGTTTCCTCAGCGTTGCACTGTTTGCTTTCTGTGTTTTCTTTTGTTTTCATTTGTTTTGTTTTGTTTTGTTTTGTTTTCTTTTCTTTTCATTTGTTTTGTTTTGTTTTCTTTGTTTTCTTTTGTTTTAATTTGTTTTCTTTTCTTTGTTTTGTTTTGTTTTGTTTTGTTTCCACTGATCTCTTACTTGAATTGACATATTTATTGATATGAAAGCATGTCATTGGTCTTAATTCCATTTGGCTGAGGACGTGTTGGAGCAGCTGTCTGTGAAGGTTGGCCCCATTGAGTTGTTTTCTTTTCTTTTGGGTTGTTTTTTCTATGGGTGATCTGTATGACGTTGAACGGCTTTTAGATTATTTTATTTCTTTTTTAAAGTTTGTAAATAAAGAGAAATTAGTTCTGAATTGTACTTTTCCCCCAATTTCTTCCGGTTTAAAGGCAGCAGCAACTGTTTTAAGAAGAGGAATCTTTAATTGCCACATGACACGCCACTACAACACACGCACACACACACACACACACACGCGCACGCACACACACATACACGCACACACACGCACACACACACACACACACACACACACACACACACACACACACACTCACACACAAACACTCATTCCTCATTCCAAAACCGTGTAACATTGATAAATCATTATGGGTTTCGGGCTCAGAGATGCAGAAAGAGCCATTGTTGGCTAAATGTTTTGACAAATGTTGAACTATCATTAAAGTTAAAAAGTTCTTCCTGCTACAACTTTTTTTTTTATTCTACTAAAATACATCAAAGAACAGCGGAAGCAATCAAGGCCAGTAATGTTTAAATCATTTTAATAACTATTAAATACATCAAATATTTGTTAACAAAGGTGATTCATTACATGTAGACCAGTTCCCACCTTGCCCTATGCAGAAGTTAAGTTAGTATTGTATTGGAAAACGTAATAATATTTTGTGTTATTTACTTGTTTATTTTTTCAGCCTATTTTTTAATTCAACAATTTATATTTACAGACTCAAAAAGAGAACAGAAGCTTGCATACAATAAACAATAAATACAACAACAATAAATACAAGCCATAAAATATACACACAGAGACAGTACATACTGTGTACTCCTAGTCATAATGAGTCGAGCTCTAGTGCTGAGGTTGCTGTGTAGTGTATCACTGCTCGTATTGTAGTATTGCAACTTGGACTACTGGTTTGACTCTGCACATTTCACTGCTATTTGCCGATCTGCCAACAAGCTTGTGTTCCAGACACACCCCCTATTCAGGTAAGTCCTCTCTTATGTGGGCGTGCTCTTAGCCAGGTGCAACCCTTCCTCACTGAAAGTGAGGTATCTAAACTACTAACATGTAGCCGTCCTACTACCTGTCCGCTAGATCCGATCCCATCTAACCTCCTTCAAGCCATATCACCGACTATCACCCCGGCAATCACACATGTGATTAATTCTTCCCTAACCTCCGGCACTTTCCCTTCCGCTTTCAAAGCGGCTCGGGTCGCACCACTGCTCAAAAAACCCTCACTCGATCCCAATCAAGTAGAAAACTATCGGCCGGTCTCTCTCCTCCCATTCCTTTCCAAAACCATAGAGAGGGCAGTCTCTAGACAGGTAACAGAATACCTGTCAAAAAACAACCTTCTTGATACACTTCAATCTGGCTTCAAAAGTGGTCACTCCACCGAAACAGCCCTGTTGTCTGTGACAGAGGCCTTAAAAACTGCTAGAGCTGCTGCCAAATCCTCGGTTCTCATTCTGCTTGACTTATCAGCTGCTTTTGACACTGTCAATCATTGCATACTCCTGTCCATACTCTCAAGCATGGGCATAACGGGCAGTGCACTTTCCTGGTTCGAATCTTACCTCACTGGGCGCTCGTTCAGTGTGACATGGCGAGGCCAGCTGTCTGTGCCTCACAACCTCACCACAGGGGTGCCCCAAGGCTCGGTGCTAGGACCCCTCCTCTTTGCCATATACACCACCTCACTGGGCCCGATCATCCGCTCACATGGCTTTTCATATCACTGCTGTCTTGTGTCGATTACGCACATTTTGGTATTTTTTAGTATTTATAGAGCTTATTGTGTGTAATCACCGGGTGTCATGACATTTCACAGCATATATGTATGAACGTATGTATATGTATGTGACAAATAATCTCTTGAACTTGAACTTGAACTTGTCTCGACGCGGATCTCGGATTGTCTCGCTGCCATATCCACATGGATGAAGGATTATCATCTTCAACTACATCTGGCGAAAACGGAACTGCTGGTCTTCCCAGCCAAACAAGGTATTTATCACAACATTGATATTAAAATCGACTCTCTATCTCTTGTTCCTACCAAGGCTGCAAGGAATCTTGGTGTCATTATTGATGACCAACTGACATTCTCGGACCATGTTGCCGCCGTCTCCCGGTCCTGCCGCTTCGCACTACTCAACATCCGAAAAGTCAGGCCGTACCTGAGCCAATATGCCACTCAACTGCTGCTACAAACCTTGGTGATGTCCCGCCTCGACTACTGCAACGCCCTCTTAACAGGCTTGAGGCCTGTGCGGTGAAGCCACTTCAGATGATACAGAATGCGGCGGCGCGACTGGTGTTCAACCAGCCAAAGAGGGCACATGTCACTCCGCTGCTCATTGAGCTCCACTGGTTACCATCAAGTTCAAGTCTCTGATGCTGGCCTACAGAGTGATTGCTGGGAATGCTCCCACCTACTTAAATGCTCTTGTAAGAGCACATGTTACCCCCCGGATGCTGCGCTCATCAAATGAGCGTGGCCTGGCTCTGCCGGCCATACAACCACGGCAATCCAGGTTATTCTCATTTGTAGTTCCACGTTGGTGGAACAAGCTGCTAAAAACCACCAGAGCAGGGACCTCCCTCTCTGTCTTTAAGAAGCACTTGAAGACCCAGCTCTTCAGTGAGTACCTCCTGTCCTAACTTACAATTACTTAGCACTACTTAGCAGTATTTATTGTTACACTAATCTCTGTCACAATGTAGCTTGAATGTTATTCTCCCTTGTAAGTCGCTTTGGATAAAAGCGTCTGATAAATGACTCAATGTAAATGTAAATGTAATAATATAGTTAGTGTATATACTGCGTATGTATATACTGTACATAATGCATTTGTAACAGTTAACATACAAACAACACTTACAACACTTGGAGAGGGGTTGACAATATAACAACATATAAACTTAAAGAATTGAGAAATATTTGATTTGTTTTGACGCTAATTAACGATTTTGCGTGTGAGACAATTTCCCTGATGGTGACGTCAGGTGGGAGAAATCGGGGTGATGCTGCATTCAAGTCAACTCGGATAAATTCCCCCCCCCCCGCCTGGAAAAGGCGCCGTAACGACCATTCAAGTCGGAATTCCTTGTAGGAATTTGGGGACGGATCGCTCGCATCGTGCTTTACTGACAGAACAGATCTGACGTCACAGCAACGTGGTTATCACTGAACACACTTCATTTGTATCTGTTTAAACGCGCCCAGCTTGGGACTTAACTTCGCCGTGGTTGTGCTCCTGTGCAGATGGGTGTAGAATTCACAAAACGAACAAACAAACACACGTTTGCCGCGGGCGCCATGTTGGTGTGGCTCGAAGGGGGAGTCGGAATTCCGACGTCCTTGGAACGCAGCATATTTCTTCGTCGGTGCGTGAAATGGGGGAACTCAGGTAAAATCATATAAACCGGTTCAACTAAGCAAACAGGTTCTATTCATTTTACAAATTTGTGCAATGTCAATATAAAACGAGCAGCGACTAGAAGGCCGAACAGGTAGGCTTCACATACAATCTCAGTAAACATACACACATTAACAATTTAATAAACACACTGGTAATAAACGATGGACTCGATTGGACCGTAGGAATTCCCACATGACTTGAATGCAGCATTAACATTACGTCACCAGCGCGGAAATAGCCCAACAAATATCTAAGTGGTAATAGTCATTTTATTTTGAGATATATAAAAACTTAATTTATTCTGTTCATTGACGTATTTTGTTATCGTGTTAAAAGGCGTAACAGTTAGAAATGTGTCGTTGTTCATCTGTAATAATGTCATAAACACACGTTTCCTCCAAACTTCACTCTTCCAGGTTCAGCGTGGATACTGTGCTTTTGAGTTGGGGGCAACCGCAAATCCCCACATGACACGAACGCCGCATAATTCAAAAGACTCCGTTTCCCGTGATGCTTCGCTACAGAAGGACGTTGCGCAACGCGCCATCTTTGGTGTTTTCCTTCGTTCTGACGGCTTGCTGGTGACGGAGCAGGGAGTCACTGTGGCGCTGAGACCCCGAGACGGAGCGTTATCCGCTCGGTTAACGCAGAACAACGAATGGAGCCGGCGGAACGTGGCGCTATCGTCAATCTAACGCGGAGCAACGACGGTTTTCACGGAGTTTCGGAGGCCCGTTGCTAGCTGCCGGAGGTCCCTGGGCTAGCTGGTGGACTTGGGGCCGAGCAGCGCCTTGTGGTCGGTGAGTCCCACGGTTCTTCCCCCGGTTTAACTGGTAAATAAACCCCGACGACCGGGCAACCGGGCCGATAAACCGTGACCCAAGGCGCCATTAAAACGGCCAAAGTGCCCAAAATGACTCCTGTGGCGACTGCTCATCAGCGCTAGCGAGCTAATGTTTACCAGCTAGCAGCCAGCAGGTTGGTTTAGCTTCTGGGTTTCAAGTTTCAAAACTCTACATTTTTATTAAAGTCACATACACCGCAAGTACTGGAAACATAGATAACGTCATAATATACACCCAAACCAGGAGAATATGAATGCAAGAAAAGCAAATAAAATAAACAAACTATATATATATATATATATATATATATATATGCAAGGAATATCCATAATCAAAATATATATGTATGTACAGTGTTTTTCAGGGGGTCATACTCATGATTTGCGTGTTTCTGTTAGGTGGGGCAGGTGGTGGTCTTGGGGGCGGTGCCAATGCCAGCTTTGCACACAGGGATTGAAGGTCGGCAGCGGCTCCCCTCCATGTGAAGGACCTCCAGGCTGAGGTGTGTATCTGGGACGCTCGCTTCCTCCGCCCTGTGGAGCAGCCGCTGTTGGGCCAACGGGTGATCCACTGCCTCCGGACCCTCCGGCCCCTGCGCCGGGGGATGTTACCAGGCACCGGTGACGTCAGAGAGTTGCCAAAGTCCACCTTTTTGTTTTCCGCCGTTGAGTTACCATCTTAATTAGAAATGCCCAACCCGACCGACCGACTGGAAAAACTTGTGCTTTCGGTACGCTGATAGATGAAGAACCAACGGGTAACGTGTACTTTGATGCTGTCAGGACTCCCACGTTCCCTTTGGTGTTTTTGATCAAGCACCGACTCAACACTATCGCCTGATTTCCTTGCTGCTCGAGGAACCCCGTAGGCCAGACCATGAATCGCTACCTCCCAGTGGCCAGGCAGCACTTTCTGGGCGCCCTCGCCAGCACCAGCGTGGTGGTGAAGTCCATAAGCGCCGTGGTGCTTCTGCTCTACCTGCTGTCATGGGTGGTCGACACCCCCGACACCCTGGGCATCACCCCTGGGTACCTCTTCCCACCAAACTTCTGGGTGTGGACGCTGGTGACCCACGGGGTGGTGGAGCAGCACGTTTGGGGTGTGGCGGCTAACCTGGGCACCGTCATGGCCTGCGGGCGGCTGCTGGAGCCGCTGTGGGGCGCCCTGGAGCTCCTGATCTTCTTCGCCGTGGTCAACGTGTCGGCGGGCGTCCTGGCTGGCCTCTCCTACCTCCTCACCTACGCGGCGACCTTTGACCTGGATTTCCTGTTTGCTGTGCGAGTCCACGGAGGCCCCGGGTTCCTGGGAGGCGTCCTGGTGGCACTGAAGCAGACGATGGGAGACACGACGGTGCTCAGAGTGCCTCAGGTGAGACTACCGTGAGGTCAGAGCCAAGCAGAGAGGCTCATGGGATAGCTGATAGGTGCTAGAGGCTTAAAGGGTCATCCAGTTCTGCATGCTAATTGTGTTAACTCGATACATGGCTGCAGATGGGTTTCAATTAGCCTAGCGCCGGTGAAATTATGGAAATGCACCTCCAATGCATCTAGCGTCTTTATGTAGGGTAAACAAAACAACTATAAGTTAGATCTTGGTTTTAAATGCAGCTACATCCAGAACCAAACTAAACTATAACTACTATAAAAAGTGAATTTCCCTCCAAAAACTGTAGTATCGCTTTAACTTTGGGTCTGCCCGATGAAGGTGACAATTCACCACACACGGTGGCTGATGTCTCCAAAATCGCCAGCCATTTCCTCTGAAGAGTTGCAGTTAGTGGTTTAGAATAGAATAGCCTCATTTAGCGACTCATGATGGGTCGGTCACCTGCCTGAGGCGGCCGAGGGAGCAGACACATCAACCGGCGTCTGATCATCACTTCCCCGTGTGGCTGTAATGTAAGAACGTTTTGGCTGAAACTGCATTATGATGCCGAATGAAAAGCTTATTTAGACTGTGGGCCGCCATGCCGTAGTTTAGAGGTGATCAATAGAGAGTGGGAATGGGATTCTCGTCTGCCAATAATCACATGATCGTGCAGAACACTGTGATAATGAGGTTTGTGCCCGGACAAAATAACAAATCCGAGACTTGGTTCACACTGATACACACACAAACAGGACCTCACACACAGTGAAGGGACTGTGAAGCAAAGTTAACAAGTTGAATATTATACGATGGAAAATGAATACCATATTGTACTTATTCAGTGTACCCTTTACCTTGAATTCACCCAAGTTTTAAGTCAAGATAAGACTTTATTAATCCCTGTGGGGAAAGGGCGTGAGAGCAGATAGATGCAAATTAAAATGAGATAAGAAATAACACATATGTACACATCCACAGACACCAAGCTAACATGAAGTGGCACTGTGCTAACTCGCAAGCCCAAAATATTCTTGTGGTGTCTCACAACAAGGTCTCTGAGATCCCAGCTCTCCTTCCTGTTAGGATGCATCACTGTAAAACCTTTTTTTTTTTTTCAAATATCTGTCGCAGTTGCATATATGGGCTGTGAATTTACAATATTTCTTTCTATTTTCCACACATTACGATACAACATACATTGAGGAGAAACAGATTGATGAACATTAAGAAACAATACAACAACAGATACAGCATTGTATTCAAAACCTAGAATACTGTGATACAACCAAGTACATGGGAGCTGGAAGTAGGGACAACAAACCATGTTTTTCTGAGCTGTGTTTGCCATCCATAAATGAAATACAGTGGTACCTGGCCTACCACCGCAACTACGACCACTAATCCAAGACACCAGCGGTGATAGTCGCAAACATCTGGATCCACTTGCGACCGACTGCTGCAAGATACGACCGTGGAAACGTGCAGTCAGCAGCCACTCAGCAGCCAGTCAGCAGTCAGTCAGTCAGCTGTCAATCAGTCAGCAGTCAATCAGTCAGTCAGCAGTCAATCAGTCAGCAGTCACTCAGCAATCAGTCAGTCAGCAATCAATCAGTCAGCAGTCACTCAGCAATCAGTCAGCAGTCAATCAGTCAGCAGTAAGCCAGCGGCCAGTCAGTCGGCAGTCAGTGAGTCAGCAGTCAGTCAGTCAGTCAGTCAGTCAGCGGGCGACCTACATGGTGTGTGCACGTAGTTCGTGGCTTATCGATACTTTCATATTTACTGTGTTTGTTCTGTGTATTTTGTTTATTTTCACCCTTCATGTTTTCATAATTTATACTGGAAAAATTGCTTCGACATACGACTGTTTTAACATACGACCGTTCTTATAGAACGGATGACAGTCGTAAGTCGAGGTACCACTGTATCCATGCAGTTATTATAAGAATGCAGTATTAGAAACCAGTGTATCGGTGTTTTCTTGCAGCCTTCTCTCGTATCAGACCCCAGGAAAAACAACTTCTGCTAAAGAAATTCGATCAAATACATAAGGATTCAGGTTCCTGTGTTGCATTTATTCTGTGTTGCATTTAGTTGTGATCCATAAATAGATTTTTATCTCCGAAATAAGCTCTCTGTCTCATGATATAATATACAGAATAATGTTTTGTATTCAGATAGTGGTTTAAAAAACATGCTTAAAAGACTGAGGCCTCCTTCTCTCGTGTTGAGCTGACGTCATATCTGGCCACAGTTAGTTGTTACTGCGCGTGAAAAATGTTGTTCGAGGGGTCAAGAGTGATTCTGAAGCGATTCACGAATTTATGAATAAATGATGAGAATAACAGAACAAAGGTATGACTTGTGAAGTGCCGAATGGCGGCCCTCCAGACCGGCGCGGTGTCCTGGACGATGCTATCGATTGCAGTTGAACAAACAGAATCAAAATCTCCGTGACATCCAAGAGGAAATGCGGTTGTGAACTGTGATTCAGAGATGCATCCTCTCACGAGCTCTCAGCATCCCGCACAAATCCAGACGCACCTTTTTGGAGCATTTGCATTGGCAGCCCTTTGCATTGTCAACAAAACCACACGACTGAACAGATTTCCACCAAACCGCTGCGATGCTATGTAAGTCAGACTTAAACTCATTGGGGCGGTTTCACAGACGGGGTTTCATCTACAGGTAATCCTACTCAAATCAGTCCAGAATTTAAAGGGGACCTATTATGTTTTTCCTTATTTTCTGTCATATATACCGTTATAATGTATCGTATGTTCATATTAGACGTGGGTAAAGTGTCAAATAATGAGGTCAACCAATGGCAAAGTAATCGCTGTGAACAAAACGCTTGGTTTTCTCTGCACGAGTTGACGTCAGCTCATCCTGTGATTCATATGATCACCTGCTCCATCGGATCTGCTGTACGTCTCTCTAAACAAAACAAATGAAAATAGTGTGTTTTTATTGAAGAGGAATTTATTTATTTTATTTTCCGATGTTTACATGAAATAAAAAATCCCTGCGTGTGCGTCCCGGTGCATCCCAGTGCGGCGTCCTCGTCTCAGACAAGCCTGGAGCTCGGCAACCCAAGTTGGAACAAACTTTTAAATGAGGCCTCGATGGGTCGATCTAATATGGGTGAACATTCAGTAACTGGATTGCTTTTTTCTTGCTTCAAATTTGTTCAGAAACAGATTTTGGTGTACTGATGAGGTTGAAGCATTCCAATACAATTTATGCTGTGTGAAACAGGATAGAAACATGGAGAGATGGATGAGTCCACACATACTTGGTGCACCAGTGGATAGGCTGAGATATAAGATGGCTCCCATGTAGGCGAGAGCTGTAAGGTCCTCTAAGTGCCACGTGCTAACGAGGTGGAGAGGATCAAACTAAAAGTTTACAGAGTAAGTAAAATAGAGCCCGAAGTAAAGCTCAAACCCCCAGAACCTCATTGGCTCAAGGGGCTTGGCTGCTCATTCACAATTAAAGCTACACACACTTAAACAGCCCGTTTTGGAACAGTCCGGCCTTAGAGGCATGTCACATTGGCCCGAATGCATCATCTGAGTGGTATTTTCATCAAAAAATGCAAAAACATGTTTTCGGGGCCGTAGAGACCTATGTAAACGTGTAAAAAGGAGCATAATAGGTTCCCTTTAAAAAAAGAACCTCTTTCTGAGACGTTGCTTCATTTGAGATAAATTTGCTCTCCACTAGGAGCCGGGGTTAAGTTAGGGTACCCCTAAGAACCCAGACTATGGGACAGTCATGAAGGACTAGTCAGCTCCTCCTGTATGTTCTTATTGTCGATAATCAATTTTCTATACGTTACATCCAAAATAGGTTTATGTATTTCATCAAGGTTATACTCACGCTGGCATGTCTATAGAAGCTTGTTTATTTAATGAAGGATCTTTCTGTGGAATTTTGTTTGCTAAAGCTATACAACAATAGTACATTTATTTACTTACTGAGGATACTGCTTATCCATCTGGTACTTTAATGGTACTCTGGTTGGTTCTTTTTATTATATTTTTATTTTATTTATATATTTATATCATTTAAGAGGAAAAACTCAAACAAAGAGCAGAGCAGAGTTCACGCTGCTTTATTTTCTGCGCAGTACGCATGGAGAGGGGACGACCGGGTGCAATCTGTGCCTTGGTCTCCTGGCGCGTGTGAGAAGCAGGCAGAGGGAGGTGGCCCCGCCCTCCTCGCGCAGATCTCCATATCTCCAGTGATGGAGTGAGAGAGTGGAGAGATGTCTCTTCTGATTATAGTGAAAATGCTGCTTAGACAAATATCTTAATGTTATTGCAAGTTAGAAACGGGTTATGTCGCCTAAATAAATAGAAAATCCTTTTCCTTCATTTCCCCAATAACGTGAACAGTTCCGGTAACGTCGGAGCTAGGTCCAGTATTTGATATCGTCTAATCACTCAGCCCCGGGGCCCGTTTAATACATGGTCTCGGTACCTAACCCTAGGCCCGTTCCTCTGCCCCCCACCGCCACCAAACAGTAGAATATTCTCATTTAGCAGCCGAGTCCGATTCAACTGACGAAATTGGGAGTCGGGTACGGCCCTAGTTCTATACAGGCAGCTGCTGTAGGGCTGGACCGTCTGCCAAAACATATGATATATTTCCATTTACCATGAATAGAAATGACACCCAAATTAGATGTGTTTTTACTTTTAAATTGTTGAATTCCTATCCCATTTCCCTTTGATCACTTCATGATACTGATACAGAATTCTATGAAATAGTCAAACAACCAAATATCGTAGAAACCATCGTGGTAGATGTTCAAATGCTACACATCTGCCTCGTTTTGGAACCCGTGTCCTTAAACCCGGCTCTCCCTTTGGGCTCCCAGGTGAGGCTAAAAGCGGCCCCGGCTCTGGTCCTCCTCCTCGTGGCCCTGCTGCGCCTCTCGGGGCTGCTGGAGAGCGCCGCCCCGCTGGCCGCCTACAGCTACGGCGCCCTGTCCGGCTGGGTGTACCTGCGCTTCTACCAGCGGCACAGCAGGGGGCGTGGCGACATGTCGGACCACTTTGCCTTCGCCAGCTTCTTCCCCGAGGTGCTGCAGCCGGCCGTGGGGCTGCTGGCCGGCCTGGTGCACGCCGCCCTGGTGAAGATCAAGGTGTGTCGCAAGATGGTGAAGAGGTACGACGTGGGGGCGCCGTCCTCCATCACCATCAGCCTGCCGGGGACCGACCCCCAGGACGCCGAGAGGAGGAGGTGAGGCCCGGCACTGCTCTGTGGATTTGCATGACGGCTCCCATGTGACGCCGACATTTAATACATGATAACAACAGTGTTTGGTTTGTCATCTCAGAACCAGAAGCTTGACTCCTACGTGGAGTCTTCTCGTCTCGGAAATGAAATGTTTGGATCGTTGAGTTCATCCTCCCTCTCCCTTCCTCTATCTCCTCCTCCTCCTCCTGCTCCCACACTCTTACCACCTCGCTCTCTCTCTCTCCCTTTCTCTCGCTCCCTCCTCCTCCTCCCCTCTTTCTCTGCCTCCCTCAGACAACTGGCCCTCAAGGCTCTGAACGAGCGTCTGAAGCGCGTGGAGGATCAGTCTGCGTGGCCCAGCATGGACGACGAGGAGGACGAGGAGGAGGACGAGCTGCGGAGCCACTCGCAGCCGCTGCTGCACCCGTCCACCTCCACGGCCAGGCCAGCGGGGGGCGACGCTGCGCCCCTCTCCTCCTCCTCCTCCTCCTCCTCCTCCATCTCCGTGGCGGGGACGCAGGGCGGCGGCACGCAGCACCCCGAGTCCAGCATCATCAGCTTCCAAGACGCGCACTCCAGATCGTAACCGAGCGACCCCCACACACACACACACACACACCTACACACACACACACACACACACACACACACACACACACACACACACACACGGGTTGTCCCTGCCACATTGAGTGTCTTTGACTGCTAAAGCTTTGTAAACATGTTTGTTGGGTGATGGACACTCGTTATCGCTTCACTTCACACTCAGTGTTTCTTCACACGTGGAAACAGTTGATGTGTGCTGCGGGGAGGCGGGGCTCTGAGGATCTGGCCCGCCCCCCAAAAAAACGACTAAAGCCGGACCCGCCCTTCCGGACTTAAACACGATGTACTGACATGTCGTGTGTGCGTCTCTTTCTCTCTAAATAAACGACAGAATGGCTGTACAAGATTATTTTTCATTTTATCATTATTAATATTACTATTTTTCTTTTGGCCACAATCATCTGCTCCGATCAAAAATCGATCAGTGGCGAGACGCCCTGGTTCCGCTGCGCTTCGGATCAGCCTGAAAACGTGGAGCGGACACATGGAAAGGGCTCCAACCAAATTGGAGGATAATTTTCGTTCAGGAATCAAATTTGGGGATGGACCCGGGGTCTGTTCACCCCTCACGGACCTGGCCACTCGGGTCCGCGACTCGGACCCGAGGCTTCTGGTCGGGGGGTTTCCGTTGGTGGTGGAAAGGAAGCTCTGGAGCGGATCGGACTGGACTGGCTGACACTGCTCTGATGTTTCTGGGGCAGAAGACAGAAACGTCCCTTTCTGCATCTCTCTCCTTCTGTGTCATTATTCAGTGGATTCTACAAAGTGTTTTTCAATCTTGTTTTTTGCTCTCTCTCTCTCTCTCTCTCTCCCGCTCTTTAACTTAAGATTAAAAAAAACGCTCGTCTCTTTTCCGCCTCCATGTCCATTAGAGAATGTGCGCTCTTCCCTTTGTCTCAGTGGGGATGTAATGTGGTGTTACACCCACGGGTCTGTGGAAAAAGATAATGCAGGCTTTGTTTGGGGTTTTTTAGCAGCCGTTAGTTGGATTTTCCTGGCTATCAGATGCACTGTGTTTCTTTTTTTTTTATGTTGACAATAAAAGTAAATGAAATACATGGTGCTTGTATTTGGCCCAAATATTAACTCTTCACCTTCTAACGTTAATATTTCACATTTAAAAATCATTTGAGGGGTTTAATGTCTAAATGCTGCACTGCCATCATTGAGGAATTGAGTCTGGTACGAAAGAGAATCTAGAGAAGTGAATTTAAGTTGAGAGAATGTGTGTCTGCATCGGGGAGACGGCCATATTGGCAAGGTCTCCCATGTCCTTCACATCTGCACCTTGGTGTTGGTTTAATTGGAGTAACTAGCATAGTGCTGGTCAGAGTATCAACTGTTTGTTGTAGGACGGAGATGGTGCATACATTTGATATGATTTTTTTTCTGTTTTTTGTTTTCTTTTTCTCCTTCATAAAATCTATTCTATGCCCAGCGAGAGTTGATGTGACTGCTGGAGACGGCGGTCTTCTCCTAAAACTAACGGTCACATGAAACCCCGGGGGAGTCGGTCGAAGCTCAACTGTCTTGACCACACTGTTGACCAAACAGATTATTTTTCAATTTGTGATGGCCACTGAGTTTTTAATCAAATGTTCAGGACGTCGCCAATAAATACGATTTCTAAAAGCTGACACCTGTGCTTTTTGTTCTGTACATTTCAGTGAAGGGGATTTAATGTAATAAAAGTTTTTAAATGTGTTTGTGGCGCCCAACCTCATCTGTCCACCCAGCCCTCAAATCAGAAA
Source organism: Zeus faber (assembly GCF_960531495.2). Classification (NCBI taxonomy): domain Eukaryota; kingdom Metazoa; phylum Chordata; class Actinopteri; order Zeiformes; family Zeidae; genus Zeus; species Zeus faber. Next base: position 760,696 of record NC_137194.1, on the reverse strand, counting down.
GCTATCTCTGAATAAAACTGTTATGTATGAATGAGTCCTTTTCCAAATCTTTTTAAGGTCTGAAAGAAATATGCGATTTTGAAATGGTGCTTAAGAGCGATTGTATAAATTGTTGCTTACTTGAGCTTCCTTGGAGAAACCAATGGTTTGGATTTATCAGCCAACCCGCCAAGCCTTTCGATATTCTCGATAAATCTAGTAGTAAGAAATGTGTTTTTGTCAGTTCCAAAAAAAGTTTAATATCTGTTGTTCTGAAATTTACATTGCAGTTGCGATGTTCTGTCAGTCCTTGTAGGTCACAGAACAGCAGGATTCTGGGATGGCAGCATTGATCGTGGCCCCCCTCTGAGCCTCAGGGGCCACATCAATGACAAATGTGGTCCCAAAAACATCCCTGCACCCAAAACCTCTCATCTCATCCAGGGACGAAACCAGGATTCCACCCGGGATGTTCAGAGTGTTTATAAAATGGATATGAAAAAATACATAATTGTAAGCAGGAATTTGTTGAAAAACAAGACAGACCGATCGATAAGGTACCCATTTTGGAAAACTCATGGAATACACATACATACATATAAAGTCATGGACATACTGTAATTGTCCAAAATGCCCTTTTAAACGAGCTGTCCTGGAAGAGTATTATTCTCGAGGTATGTGCGTGGCCACGCCCAGCTCCAAACTGGTAATCCGATTCGCTGACCACCCGACAGTGATAGACCCGATTAGCGACAACGACAAGACGGCATTACAGCAGTGCCAGGAGAACAACCTCGCTCCACGTCGATAGGGCCGAGGAGCTGATGGTGGACTCCAGAAAGGGTGCAGAGAGGCTGGACCCCACCACCATCAACGGATCCCCCGTAGAGGGAGTCAGCGGCTTCAGGCTCCTCGGCGTCTCGCATCACCGAGGACCCCACCTGGGACAAGTGCACCGCCCACGTGGTGAAGAAGGCACGGTGATGCGACGCCTATTTCACCTCAGGCGGCTAACAGAGTTTGGCATGGGGCCCCAGGTCCCCAGGCACAACCCGAAGCATCCTGAGGCTGCAGAGGGTGGTGTGGACACCCCGGAGCATCCTCAAAGCCCCCAGCCACTCAGCCGCCTCAAGGCCCCTCAAGGCGCAGACCAGCCGCCTCAAGGCCCGGACCAGCCGCTTCAAGGCCCGGACCAGCCGCCTCAAGGCCCCTCAAGGCGCAGACCAGCCGCCTAAGGGCCCGGACCAGCCGCCTCAAGGCCCGGACCAGCCGCCTCAAGGCCCCTCAAGGCGCAGACCAGCCGCCTCAAGGCCCGGACCAGCCGCTTCAAGGCCCGGACCAGCTGCCTCAAGGCCCGGACCAGCCGCCTCAAGGCCCCTCAAGGCGCAGACCAGCCGCCTAAGGGCCCGGACCAGCCACCTCAAGGCCCGGACCAGCCGCTTCAAGGCCCGGACCAGCCGCCTCAAGGCCCGGACCAGCCGCCTCAAGGCCCCTCAAGGCGCAGACCAGCCGCTTCAAGGCCCAGACCAGCCGCCTCAAGGCCCCTCAAGGCCCAGGCCAGCCGCCTCCAAGACAGTTTTTTCCCACTAGGCAACAAGGCTTATAAACAATAGACACTACACACAAGGCACATTATTATGATTTTACGACATTATGTTCATGTTGTATTATCGTATTCTTATTTTCTTTTTATTTCCTATTGTAACTGTGTTTCTATGTTTCTATTGCTGAGATGTTGAGAATATTCATTTTAGTATGGAAATGTGTATAATGCCACATTTAATGAATTTATCAAATGTCAACTTGCTTCCCTGGGAACACTGTCACAGGGTCAAGGGTCAGTTGTCAGGTGTTTTGGCTGATTCTTGTCAGGTTGAAGTTCACCCGTGGAAAACAGGGAACCCCGACCGAGACTTTATTTTCTGAAACATCATTTATGTTACTATGGATCATCTTAAATTTTCAGTTCATGAAATCCCCTTTCACTGTGTGTGTGTGTGTGTTACCTAAACTGACCGCCAGGTAGAGCAGTAGGTCTGGAAGACCATTGGTCTGATGATTGTGGTTTAAGTTCAATTCCAAATTCAAAAGTCGTATTTATGTATTTAGTGTATGATCCACAGAATAAAATAACGTCCCATATACATAGCATAGTATGTTATTCAAACAGACAATGGGCAATTTAAAACAGTGTATTTTATTACTATTATATGGTTGAGCTATGTTATTGTTATTTATAAGCTGTAGGGGGCGCCATTGATGATCCAGAAACAAATGATGCATTTGGGTCAAAGAAAATAAATCAGTAAATCGCGGTTTCTGCTGTCATCTAGGCCATGAAACGTCTCTCATCACAATATAAAAGCATAACATTACACTCTAGAAGTTGTAGCTTGGAAAGATAGGAAAAAATAATTCATTGATTTATTAATTGATTATAAAACATTGTTTATAGCTCCTCAACCCACACTTATTTTTCAGAATAAACTCCTAACTCCTCAACATAAGACTGTGTCCATGACTCAGTGTATTTATTTATTGTTTTATTATTATTAATATTATTCATAGTATTTATAATAATAATAATAATAATAATTATTATTATTATTATTATTGTTATTGTTGTTATTATAATTATTGTTTATTATTATTATTATTATTATTATGATACATTGTTGTTATTATTATTGTTTATTAATTTTTATTATTATTATTATTATTATTATACATTGTTGTTGTTATTATTATTGTTTATTATTTTTATTATTATTATTATTATTATTATTATGATTATATGTTTTATATTATTAATTATTATTATTACCGTTATCATTATTGTAATATATATATTTTGGATTGTGCTTATAATGATATTTATTATTGGTAGTATTTTTATGATGATCATTGTTATGTATTGTTATGATGATGATTATTTGTTCATTTAAATCATATTTTCCCACGTTCCTCCAGATCATAAAGCACCGTCTCCCCCGCGCGTCGTGCCCGCGCAGGCGTGGCCCGTGCTCGTGCCCGCGCCCCTCCCCCCTCGGGCACAGGGCGCGCCCCCGCGGCCCGACCCATAGAAACGGAGCGAGGCGGCGGCGGCGGCGCAGAGCAGCAGCGCAGAGCCCGAGAAGCGACACCGACTCCAGGTAAAACTACTTCCCCGTAAAACTGCCCCGCGTCCGCTCCGCGCCCGGCGCGTCCGGTTGCCGGCGGAAACGGGCGAATTCAGAAGTTTTCCGGCGGCGCCCGCGGCCGTGCTAAGCGGCTCGGGCAACACGAACGCGCCTCGGCTAAGGAGCTAAGTGAGGCTAGGCTAACAGGCTAGCCAGCTAGCTTCCAGGGGAGCGACCAGGACCGCGTCGGCTCTTCCGCGCTCCGTCACCGGCTGTCGGCTAGTTGGGCTCGCACCGCACCGGCTTTCCGGTACACGGACTCCCCTGTTGGAGCCGTATAGCGCAGGGTGATGGGAATGAACCCCATCGAGTTCAACGTATTGGATCGTCTTCAGAACAAACCGGTTAAAAAGTGGTAAACCTGGTTTAAAGGTCGTCCAAGCTTGACCCGGACACATCGCTCCTCCGTTCCAAGCGGAGAAACTTCAATTCGCCGAATAGTTTCAGATGATTGAACACTTCCTTTTTGCCGGCGGGTCTCGGGGCGGCGTTGTCCGCGTCAAGTTGTCGAAGGGAAACGAGGAGAAGCTGGAGGTTTGGGGACGTTGCTCCGCGGTGCGGGTCCAGCGACACGGTCCGTTACCGCGGGTGGGACGGTAACGGTCTTTAAAATAACAGCCGTTATCTGGGGCGGGACGGGGGGGAAACGTCCATTTCCTCCGTGACTCGGAAGTGGAACCGTAAACAGAATGACAGCCATCGTGGTCCTGTTATTTTAGGATTCATTTCCACCGTTTTGGGTGAAGCGGTGCGATGAAGGAACTTTGGGTACTTTCTTTACGTTGCACTGTAGTTAACGCTGCGTATGAGGCTCGTTTTTGGGGCGGAAGCGTCCCCCGCCTGTACATTATGTTCCGTCTGACCGGCCGTTTGGTTCGGACGCGGGCCGCCCACCCGTCCTTCCACTGCGGACACACTGGCCATCTGTTGCCCGTGTGGTGACGTCATCTCCCTGGTGACCCACCCAGCTCCGTGGGTTTGGAAACACTGTTTGGCCGAACAGTGGGGGCTCACATCAGAGCTACATGGTGACTAAGCGGGGGGGAAAGAACACGGGGGAAACAACCATAACAGCTAGTTTGGTTAAAAAGGCAATGATTCACCCTGACCATCTCAGCAGAGGGCTGAGCATTTCAGTTATAGACATGACATTATTTTAAATAAAGGTGTGGTCACCTTGCAAAGTGAATTATGGACAGTCAGCTGTCAGTCGGCTGCCTTTCCCCACCCAGTATTGGCATTTCAACATTCTACACTGTCATGTAGGGTTCTCTTATGCCCTGCTTGTTTTTACATGATGTTTTTTTTACATATGTATTTTGAAGAACACCGTAGCAGGTATTTTGTAGTGCGGAAGGGTATCTGGGATAGGTGTTGTGCATTTAATTATGATTAGCTTTTAAAGTGGTAATCCCATATTTATTTAGCTGAAACAGACGTTCAATGTATTTGCATACTGCGCGTGCTCCTCTATGTGCTGCTGCCATTGTTGGTGGCGGCGTTCGCCTTTCCCTGCAATAACGCAAAGGTCAGGCGCACGCAAGAAGGCAGCCACGGTGAATTTGGTACAGCAGCGTAGATTTCACCACAATATATAGTTTTTATTCTGATCCATGTCGATGATTATCACAATATATATTTTAAAATAATGAGGCTCAATTTACAGTTTTATATGTATTCTCTTGGTTTTATATAAAACACTGAATAAATACAATTTATGTAAACATAAAGATAAATAAATTATTTATATATATATATATATATATATATATATATATATATATATATACATACACACACGCACACACACACACATACTGTATATTATATGCATTTCAATATATGATATAATCATCATTGTCATCTGAGAAGAGTCCAGGAAGTTCCCAAATGTGCGCTTTGTGGTTTTCATGCTGGGACGTTTGGAGTGGACCGCTGGTCGCTCGCCGACTTTCAGACCAGACGTCACTGAAAATTGCAGATTGTTTTGGGGATGGGGGGGGTGTGCCGGGCTCGGGTTGGTGTAGAGTTCAGGTTGGTGTTTGAGGAAGACCCACTACATTAGCCCCAGGGGGCCTCTGTCCAGCTGGCGGCGTGCCGGGGAGAGAGCGCTGGAAGCACTGGCTCTCCCGTTGTACGATTGGCTGTTCGTGTCACATGGTTGTTGCTCTGCGCTGTATGATTGGCTGTTTGTGTTGTTGTAGGCAAGGGAAAATGGGCTCCGTATAGAACTGTATCAAATGAATCTCATAAATTTCTCATGGTTAGCGTGGAAGATTTTATTGTGAAAATTATCTATATTGTTTTATCGCCACAGCCCTGTGTGGTCGTTAAACTGTCAATATGGATGAGCATTTGCAACGAAGAACAAAAACATCCCTGCCGCCTCGCGTTACCAAGAAGGGAAAAAAAACAAACATCCATGGATCAGAAGGAGGCAAATTTTGGAGCAAAGAAAATGCCCCACTTGGAGCGAGACGAGGGGGAGCCCAGATTTTGCGGTTTTGGCTCGAATTCTGGGATCCACCCAACACATCTTATGGATTTACACTTTAACTGCTGGTTGATGTGAATTTGCAGTTAAAGTTAACCTCCCAATACCGTGCACGGTGGGCTGTCGTACCAGAACGTTTCTCAGCATATCATACAAGTATCTTAATAAAGATAGATTAGTTATCTAATACAGCTGTTGACAGGACGATGTACAAATCAATGCCAATGTGGTTAGACGGTGAGGGGTTTGGGTCGTGTTGCGTGGGCCTAACATGTTCCAACCATGAAACACACGTCAACCAGGAGGGCCATTCTATGAACAAACCCGACTGGCGACGTTTTGTGGAGAATGCACGCTCAAATATAATGCATCCGTTTTTTCACGGGCACATTATTGCCGCCGGCCCCGCTCCGCGCCCCGAGGCGTAAATCAAGCCGCCACGCCCGGTTGGGGAAGACAATTGACAAGAGATTGACAGAGCTGTCGTGTCGAGTGTCCTTTCTCGTTGAAGGTCTCTTCAGCTATGTTATCAGGAGGCTCCAGGCTGCCCCCGATCAATCCACTTCTTCCACCCGCTGATCTGTCCTTAATTTGCTAAATAAAGCATTCAGTCACCAAATTGACAGCACAGCTGCCATCTCCCTTTCTCCTGTTAATTCTATCCAGTTGGATGTCCCCCCTCTCTCTTCATTCCATAGGGTTCTCCCTCTATCTCCATCTCATCTGCTCTTATTTCTCCATCTGTTTCTCTTCTCCCTCGCTCCCTACTTTAATGACTTTATTCAGCCGTAGGATTGCAAACCCCCCCCCCCCCCCCCCATTTATTATATCTTCTATTGCACAGTCGCTCTCGCTCTTCGTTCTCGCAGTATCAGACCAAAATTCACAAGACCCGTGTAGGTATTGTAGTGGAACACTCCGATTGATATGGTCCATCATGTTGATATTTATTGGGTACTGTTTTCTTTCTACTGACATTTAATTATAGAACTTAGATTTGACTCCCATGCAGGTCGGACTGAGGGGATATAGATTTGCATCGGCAGCCTGGCTCTTATTATCCATTGGGATTATGATGGATCAGAGGAGAGTACACCATGTGTGCTCTTGTTCAAATCAATCAAGAACAACAAATTTAAGACTCATTTATTTTCAGATTGCGATAATGTCTTACTTGTCATTGTCCTTAAATGGGTGCACTTCATCAGATTGTCTGCTGTGCCTATTTTCTAGTACTTGGGGCTGGGGAGATTTGGAAGAATATATTATCAAGGAGTTTTACACAGTATGGATAGGTCATCATATCCGCCTATGAGTTCAAAATTCCCAAATTCCCCTAAAGAATCCAACTATTTTCCAAATGGATATCAGACCCTGGTGAAAACCTAAACTTTGTCGTTTTCGGAGCGTTTCCCGTCGTTTTGTAACACTACATTTACACCACTGAGACACTGTAAATAATTATATTTGTTTTAGTACTTGGCCCTTCAGGGGCAGATTAAATTGAAACTAGTTTCAATGCCCTGCTATTGAACCCTTTGCACCCGGACTAGCTTTCAGATCATGGTTGGTTTTGTGCTTACGTGTGCGGTAGACTCAGCCGCCCTACCAGCCACAGCCGGAGATTAAGTAGTTGTGTGGCCAGCGTCAATTTTCCGCCCTGTCAGTCAGTGGCATGTGAAATACCTACGTTGTGTTGTGCGTCTGTCTTCCCAAATTCCTGTGGTTATGCAAGCCTGACAATGAGCGCCTTTATTAGGGCTGAATGATTGATCAAATTTCAACAGCCATTGCAATTTAACAGAACGCAATTTTCAAAAAGCAAAGCCTGCGATTTATAAAAATAAATTAAAATTATGTTGCACAATCTACTCGGTATGTCTGTTCAGGGCCGGCTCTCCCTGTAGATGAGGTAGGCGGCTGCCTAGCGCGCCATCCCAGGGGGAGGCGCGGAGACGGAGGGATTGGTGCACATTTTGCACACCCGTCTCTCTCTCCGATGGTGCCTGACCCAGCGGTGTGCGCCAGGGATGGGGTGCCTGCAATCGGCGTGCCACAGCAGGTTGTTTTTTACTTTATTTCCTCTCCTAATGGCACAAAACTGTGCGAAATGTGGACACTTTCTCTGACTGTATCCATTTTTTTGTTGGTCAAACTATAGAAAGATTTAATGCTTGTTTTTAGTGAATAATACAGAATGTATGGAACTTCGAAATCATACAAAATCGCAATTGCAATATTGGTCTAAAAAATTCCAAATCGATTATTTTCCCAAATCATTCAGCCCTAGCCGTTACCTCCGGTGTCTCCAAGGAAGGCTCCTGTCACGGTCGGCGTCATCTATTTTAGTGCTAAAATGATGTCTTTGATTTCATAATAGAATGCAGTGATGCACATTGATGACCCAGCCTTTGTCCTCAAATATGTGACATCCTTGGCCTGGGCTATCGCACAAACGTTAAAGATTTATCTTCGTAACTGGTAGAATATTCACTTAGAAATCCTTTGATGGGTTCTATTGGTTTTAATTTCTCTGTGGCTACATTCTGATACTGTGTGCGTGGAAAGCGTGTTTAGGGGAAGTCTGTGTTCCTTGAAGTGATTTTGGGTCGCCACGCTACCATTCCTAACATGGCCTGGCATTCAGGGAATGTGAGGTCAGTCTGTAGTCTTGTTTTGGCCGATCAGGGGTCATGAATCAACCCGAGGGGTCAATCCCAGCTCAGCTTACCTTGTCCAAGACACCAGTGTCGTGGTGAATTATGGGCTCTGGCTCTGTCACTGGCTCTCTAATATGTGGCTGTTCTGGACGCCTTGGATTAGAGCCGGTGTGAGTTTGATTCCGCTTCCCTGCACTGTGAAACCACAACGTTTTTCCCAAAATAAGATCCATGAGACACAACAGTCCCGCTCAGCCCTAATGGGGATCTTCCTGTTTGGCGTTTTCCTTTTTCTATTTTTTAATGTTTGTTTTGTCTGCATCACATCCGTCACAAATGTGTTTCTGAGTATACGTGGGGGGCTTACACTCGTTTTCTCCAGGATGTCATGGCCTGTTCTTTCAGACTGTAAGAAAATATCTATATGCTATACAGTATAAAGTATATCTTAACTGCGTTGATCTGATTTTGAAGAGGTCTTAATGTTTGGCAGTAAAATCACAATTTGTTGCTGAATTAGTTGACCATGCATGTATTTCATTATGACCTCTGTAGCTAAGATGTGCAGAAATGAAGTGTCCTCTAGGCTAAACGATTATGTTTGGTTTGATTGAAGGAATTTCTTTCAGACAGTGTGATCCACATTACATTACATTTACATTTAGTCATTGATCAGACGCTTTTATCCAAAGCGACTTACAATTATTCAAACACCGACGGACGCAGCCATCAGGAGCAATGAGGGGTTAAGTGTCTTGCTCAAGGACACTACAGCATGCTAGCAGGAGGAGCCTGGGATCCAACCAGCAACCTTTAGATGACTAGACCACCAGCTCTACCGCCTGAGCTACCGTCCCACTCAGACACCTATCGGCTGTTTCAGACAGGTCATCCACCAACCAAGAGATACGTCTGCTGGATGACTGGATGCTTGTTGTTTTTGTTTTTGTTCTTAACGCGGACCATAGTTAGAATTGTGTTGTTGAACCTCTTCTCCTTTAGAGTTCATAGGTTTCAACCTAATGAAACACTGTTATTTTGAAACCAGGCTCATTGCCCTAGTGACACAACCCTTATAAGCCCATAATATCTCCCTGACTCCACTCGGGGGCACGAGGGGTGCCTGCATTATATCCTTGGTACTAACAATTGCCCTGTATAACTTTAATGCATCCGTTCCTGCCATTATGACTTCCAACCAGTTGTCACCCTTAGCACCTCCGCATGAACATCACAGCTTGTGTTGGAAGGTTGTTTTTCAACGCCGAAAGATATGGATCTCAAACAATGACACAAGACTTAGTCTGTGTTTATTGTCCTCGCCACTTCCCTTCCACACGCACTGTGCAAACACTGCTCAGTTCCTATTTTTGCCGGTTTAGCAACCTCCTTCTCACCCTGTAGGCCTGTGGCTTACTGGAACATCTACTTCATTTCCTTTTTGTAAAGAGCACGGTGACGTTTTACAAGGTGTCCACAAAAATACTGTTATTACTGGTTGGTCGTGGCTAAGTGATTGTGTGCTGGAAGCGATGGTATTGACATTAAACATAATTGTTGCTTCCATATGTGTTTGTGGTCACGGATTTACAGGTTTGCATTTAGATATACAGAGTTCACATTTTGGGTTTGCAACCTCCAATAAAGAGGCCTAAGAGTTGACTACCAGCTCCCACCTTTTTTATATTTAATTATAAACCGAGCTGTGGATGAAGGTTTCTCTGTAGAAGCAAGAAATGGTATTCGAAGTATGGCTTTCATTGTGCAATAATGTTTTTATATTACCTGTCACGAGTTTCCTCAAAAAAGCTTTGTTTTTTGGATAAACAATTTATATTTGCATATTTTTACAGTGTATAAATGTGTTTAATAAAATAAAAATAATTCTGTCTCATACGATATACTTGATTCTGTCGAAAAATGCGGATTTTATGTTTTATTTTTTTACTTGGTTCTTTTACTATTGAAATGAGTGTCTGCAATAAAAGCCAGTGATAAGTATGATTGGAAAGATTTTCACAATCTCTGTTCTTGTACTTAGTGGCTCTGAGCCGTAGCTGGAGAAGCTTGCCTTTATGTGCAATGTAGAATCCATCATGTGAACAGCTGTAATTTTACATTAACAGTTGCTCGCTGCTCACAATCATAAATTCATAAAAACCAATTTACCTCCTTCGTCCATGCAAAACCGCTTACATATTTCACTAAGTTGCCAATTGAAAATGACACAGCATCACATTAATCAAACTGGCGACCTTCCTGTTTCCTCTTCCTGCTTTCTCTCCGGTGGCTGGCCCATCCGTTCTGACTTTGGTTCCAACTCCTTCGTCCGTCGCTCTCCAGTCATGGCAGCCATCCGTAAGAAGCTGGTAATCGTTGGAGACGGCGCATGTGGGAAGACCTGCCTCCTCATCGTCTTCAGCAAGGACCAGTTCCCAGAAGTCTATGTGCCCACGGTGTTTGAGAACTATGTGGCGGACATCGAGGTGGACAGCAAACAGGTGAGCGCTCGGACGCCTGTTTCCTCAAAGCCCAAATACAAAGTTCTCTATAATCACATTATAATCACATTTTATACATGCTTTTCAGTTTCACCAACTTGCCTGGATTACAAAATGTTTTCACTGAACAAATTCCATCGAAAACAGAAATCAAATAGTTATCTTCTTTTGTGGCTGTGGTGCTGGTTCATCTTTAAGCTGAATGTTTGTATAACTTCCAAACAAAGTACCGATATTATAATATTCAAATGTAAACAATGGAATTGAATGGTATCATTTTTCTAACCTCCGCCGCATTTTTTACAAATGTTCCGAATGCTTTCCTATGGATTTCACACTAAATCACATTCTGCGATTTCTATCGTGTCTCACTTTTGGGAACAGAGTTAGAAATGCTAGCGCTGTTGGCATCAGGGCCACAAACATTACATTTACATTTACATTTAGTCATTGATCAGACGCTTTTATCCAAAGCGACTTACAATTATTCAAACACCGACGGACGCAGCCATCAGGAGAAATGAGGGGTTAAGTGTCTTGCTCAAGGACACTACAGCATGCTAGCAGGAGGAGCCTGGGATCGAACCAGCAACCTTTGGATTACTAGACGACCAGCTCTACCGCCTGAGCTACCGTCCCCCCTTCATCACATCACAACATCAACCGAAATCCCCAAGGACTTGTTTTTTCACAGTCCACTGTCTGTTCCCCGGGGCTCGCCTGGTGCAGCTTAATTCCTGGATCACAATGAGTGGAACCCTAGAGTTAACACGGGATTGATATGCAATTAGGAGTCTTTTACTTTTCTGGCAAATAGGAACGACCTTTGTAATCAACTGGTGGGGAAGCAATTAATTCAGAACATTGATTAGACCCAAACACTGCTGCTAGCTACGCTGTTATCTCAAATCAAGCAGCTGATTAGAATTTCTGTGGAATGAGCAGATGTAGCTTTTCTTATTACTTGTCGAAAGCTTTGAGGACAAAGACTCTTTCCTCCAAATGACCACATCGATTTCTTCCTCCTTTGACAAATGAAGGGCTCCATTGCCCCCGCACTGCCCCGACTTGAAGACTTTGTGCCTCGGCCGGGTGGTTTCCAACCCCCTGCGCCGTCCAGGAGGCTGAGGAAACCTCCTGTGGAGCGTTCTGGTTTCTATTCCACTTTTAGACCCAGGTCCCTCTGCGAGAGGAGGAGGATGATGATGATGAGGATGATGATGAGGAGCTCAGATTTAAACTTGTCTCTGTCACGTTGTGTGCTTAATGTGGAATGACAGGGTGATGGAGGGACTGCAGATGTGACGCATTTTTAAAATTGAGATGATGTTGAAATGTAAATATTGTAATATAACCCCCCTCCAACACGTCATGTGTTCATGTTTTTAAACTCAAGACTCGTCATCCTTCCTCTCATCTGTCTTTCTTTCTCTCTGTGCTCTCTCCATTTCTGTCTCTCTCTCTCATCCTGCCTGTAACCCCCCCCCCCAGGTGGAGCTGGCTCTGTGGGACACAGCTGGTCAGGAGGACTACGACCGGCTCAGGCCTCTGTCCTACCCAGACACTGATGTCATCCTCATGTGCTTCTCCATAGACAGCCCTGACAGCCTGGGTGAGTCTGCAACACGCACACGCATACACACACGCGCACACACACACATGTACACGTACACACACACACGTACACACACACACACACACACACACACACGTACACACACACACACACATGTACACGCGCACGCACACACACATGTACACGCGCACGCACACACACACACACACACAGGTCCAAGACATTGTCAACTATGTCATTGTTTTTTGAAGTGCTGGCTTCATGTCATATAAACAAACTTTAAAGATGAAGCTGATTCCTGTTCCTGTGGTGTCAACCTGCTTCAGTCCTTGTGATCATCACATTGAAACCTCCATTGGCCTGATGGTGGTGGTGGTGGTGGGAGTAGAGCGTCTCTCTGTGAAGCTATATTTACACAGAAGGGTTGTTTTTAATGTGGATGGAAGCAGGAAGTGCGCACAGTGCCTGCATGGAGGCTCTTATTTATGGGTCGTATGGGATGGCGGTCCCCCCTGACGTGGTCCGTTGTTCCCTCTGCTCCACAGAGAACATTCCAGAGAAATGGACCCCGGAGGTGAAGCACTTCTGCCCCAACGTCCCCATCATCCTGGTGGGAAACGTGCCTGCATGGAGGCTCTTATTTATGGGTCGTATGGGATGGCGGTCCCCCCTGACGTGGTCCGTTGTTCCCTCTGCTCCACAGAGAACATTCCAGAGAAATGGACCCCGGAGGTGAAGCACTTCTGCCCCAACGTCCCCATCATCCTGGTGGGAAACAAGAAAGACCTGCGCAACGATGAGCACACGCGCCGAGAGCTCGCCAAGATGAAGCAGGTACGAGCGATGACATCACAACCTCTTCACGACATCACCACTCTGCTTGCGGTGTTTTTGTCACCAACCAATCAAAATGTCCGTGCCTGGTGGGTGACACGACGCCCCTCATCCTGTCCGGATTCTCTAGGAAAGCAGGAGTCAACGCAACGAGCACAAAGGATCTTGTCAAAGTTTGAGCTTGTTAATGTCGCTGTAGTCAGCACTGCTTGACCTCTGACCCTGCTTTCTATGACAAAGCACTTTTCATCTACAAGGGCAAATCAGAGGGTTTTTTAATCTGATGTGACGGTGACAATAAGAAAAGTCAAATGTGTTTACCAAGCAGAATAATGAAATAAATGAGAAGCACGGTAAGTGATGTTGGATGTACAAACTGCATTTCATTAAAAAAGGTAAATATTTGACTGCAGATAAAAACACCGATATGAAACACGAAAGACATAAAAGGTTGAGTTGCAAGTTCAAAACCAGCTTGTGTGTGTGAACCTTGACCCCGGACCTGAACCGACTCGTCCACAGGAGCCGGTGAAGCCGGAGGAGGCTCGGGACATGGGCGCTAAGATCGCAGCGTTCGGCTACATGGAATGTTCCGCCAAGACCAAGGACGGCGTGAGGGAGGTGTTTGAGATGGCCACCAGGGCGGCGCTGCAGGCCAAGCGCGGCAAGAAGAGCAGCAAGTGTCGAATCCTCTAGAGCCGCCGTCTTTGAACTGACCGCGCCTCCGTAGAACTTCTCTTTCCATTCACTCCCAAACACTTTGACGTGTTTTGCTGCCAAAACCGATGTGATGGTTAAGTCGTTGAGTGATAAACATTATTTCAAACATCATATTTCAACCTTTTCAATTTGACTCTTTTCAACCTAAACCAGGAAAAGTCCTTTTCCTGGGTGGACGGTGTAACCCAGGCCAGTTGCCCAAATCTGGTTGCCCCGGTGCAGCTGTTACCGGGGCAACCATTGTTGCGGAGGCCTGCTTGTCACCAAACAGTCGCTTTGAAGGCTCCTCCCACTGCTTGCTTGGCTGTGACCAGGCCCTCGGCGGCCATCTTGGTTGTTGTTGTTTTGTTTTTCTTTTCCAAATGATGTAAGCTGTGTGGGGGGGGGGGGTGCGTGGCACGTCCCCCCCCCCCCCCCCCCCCCCGCTCCACAACACGTGAGCGACGCTGGAGCCATCTCTGCCAGGGGCCCGTGGAGGATGGAGGGCGGAGGATGGAGGATGGAGGGCGGAGGATGGAGGGCGGAGGATGGAGGATGGAGGGCGACCTGGTGTTTACATGGAGACCAACAAGCTGCAGGATCCGTTTTATTATTTTAACCTGTGCAAGTGTAAACAACACAAACGAGAAAATGAACAACAACAAACAAGCTGCTCATGTCCAGTGTGTTTAGTCTGTAAAAAAAAAAATATATATTATATACACACATACATGTGTGTGTATATGTATATACATGTGTGTGTGTATATGTATATACATGTGTGTGTGTATATGTATATACGTGTGTATATGTGTATGTATACGTGTGTGAATGTGTATACGTGTGTATACATACACACGTATATATATGTATGTATATATGTGTATATATGCATGTGTGTATATATATATATGTATATATATATATATGTGTGTATATGTATATATATATGTATATATATGTGTGTGTATATATGTATATATATGTGTATATATATATATGTGTGTGTGTGTGTGTATTTATGTGTATATGTGTGTGTATATATATGTATATGTGTGTATATATATGTATATGTGTGTATATATATATATATATATATATATATATATATATATATATATATATATATATATATATACATGTGTGTATATGTATATGTGTGTATATGTATGTATATGTGTATATATATATGTATATATGTATATACACATATATATACACATATATATATATATATATATATGTATATATATATATATATACATATATATGTATATACACACATATATATATATATATATGTGTGTGTGTGTGTGTGTGTGTGTGTATATATGTGTGTGTGTGTGTGTGTGTGTGTGTGTGTGTGTGTGTACTACACATGTTTACTTGTAATTTGTAGATTTGCTTTATCCCGTCTCCGTTCTCCTCCAGCAACGACCTGGTTCCTGTTCCACAAGCTTCTTTTTGTGGTTTTCATCTTTCCTTTAAAAAACAAACATCAACTTTAAACATGTTGTGTACCATCAGTATTTAAAAATAATGGGAGCTCTGCGACTGGCTTATCGTCGTTGTTTTAAGTTCTATCTTTGTGCTTTAACTGAAATTTTCAAATTTCAATCTTGGTTGTTGCATCAACCGTCGCTGCCGAATGCTGGTGTTGGGTAGTGGGAGGAACTTTAAACGGACCGCCGCCGCTGGCTCCGCTTCTTATTTTTTTCCATTTTTGATTCAGTTTGAATGCAAACTAGGCTGAAAAGACAAAAGGAAAAAAAAAAAGTCTCCTTGTGTATAAATCCGATTTATTTTAGTTTTTATTGTATTTAAAATTTTGGTTTCTGAAACTGCGATCAATTTGTGACCTGAAGAGCAGGAAAAGCAAGCTGTATGCTCAAGTCTATAAATATAGAATGTGGGTTTGTTCATAATAGGCTATACACACGCACAGGACTGGAAACTGTATTTGTAAACTAGCTTTGGTTTGTGTAATAAATTACTTTCTATAACACCCAGCTCTTATTCATTGTGTTTGGGAACTTTGGTTGAAAAATTCTCCAGTTTTTGGGGAAATTCATGTTTTGTGATTGTAACGAAAAAACATGCGAGCCGTTTTAGCTCAATACAAGGCTGCAGATGCTGTCAGCTCCTTTTGAAATGGCGGAAAATTCACCTTTCAGTGTCTCGAGTTGACTAAAATCCACAAGGAAACATAAAAACAATGCAGATGTTGACTGTTTGAGGTGTGGTCTCATTTGGAACGAAACTATTGATCTGTGGGCTCCAGTGATTGACACATTGGCGCTGTCGGGTTGCCAGTTGAGTCACTTGATAATGTTCTGGCCCGAGGCATTGCGTTCATGGCATTCATACCTGGCAACCCACAGCTCAGCATCCCTAACTCTTGTTAATGCACAAATCATGACGCATTAAGTTTTTAATGTTATTAACCCCCCGACATTATATTACATTTGTATTCGAAAATAGTGACTTGAAATTGTTCACGGAATAGCTCAAAACTAAAGAAACTAAAGAACTGCAACAAGCACATTTTGTCCTACATTCCATCTGCAGCAGAGGAAGAGGAGGAGACACATGCACCGAAATGACAACTGCCCACGGCCGTCCATTTCCCCCATAAATAGCAGCGTGTGGGATGTGGAGGTGGGCGGAGTAGGCCTACATCTTGTGTGGGATGAAGCTGGATGCTGCAGAGAGAATGCAACTTGCAGTCATTCCATGGGCAATATTCACTTAAAATATAAAAAAGACGATGCATAAATTGTGGGATGGTATGGTAGAATGACTATAGCTGGTTCTATACAGAGAAGTATAACTGCCAGTGGACGTGGCCTCTGAAAATGCAAAAAAATACATGAAATATACATTAAATATTCAATATACATGTGATCGTTAGTAATGAGGAAATAATGACCGAGCCACTGAAGCCTTCTGGGTTCATTTCACACAAAGAAATAATATATTTTTACAACTGGATCGATAAAGCACTGGTTCTAAACTGGTCTGTTATGGCCTCAGGGTCCACACGGATTAGATTAAATATAATTTAACGTTATGAGCCATTATAATATATTTAGGAAAAATTGATAATGCAGAAACCCCCTTCATTGTAGAAACAGGGCATGTGTTTTAAAAAAAAGAATCTTATTATCCATTTGATTAATTTGCAATCATATTAGTACGATGATTATTAATACGAATAATTCTGCAATTAATAACTAATAATGATGGTGATAATCATTGTAACCAATCATATTCAATATTAATAACCCGGACCCAGGACCTCGATCTGTGGTCCCGGACCCACGGCCTCGGCCTGATGCCGTTGTGAAGCTGTTGCCGATAAGGAGTTGAAATCTTTCGCTCTCTCAAAACAAACAAAGAACCAATAATAATTATAATAATAATACTACTAATAAAAATAATAATAAATATAGCTGCAGGAAGCAATACACAAGGTACAGCTTATTCGTTTTTTTCTTTTTCAGTAAGTATTACAGTTCTTATTTTTATGTGAAATGCATCACAATTTTCTGAACGTATAAACATCAAACATGGTGGAGTTAGGTTGTGCAGTTTCACACATGGAATATTTTTCTTCGAATTTCGTGACCGACCTTTAGACTGACCTGAATATGCGTCTTACGTTCATGGCATTACGTAGGAAAGACTGCCAGTTCAACGAGACGTCAAACACTGATTTCATATATGATTTGACATTGGTGTATGAGAAAGGTCAATTCTAAATCATTTTTCTAAGAAGAAAGAAAGAAAGAAAAGAAAATTGCTGAATTTATAGTTTTGATTTAGTTTGTAATTGCAAAATGGATTAATTAGTAAATTAGTACAACAAATGACAAAACAAGTCAGATAATTGTTTTATTAAACAGTTTTTCAAAACAGCTGGACAAAATATGAAAACAAATATCACAGTATTAATAAAGATCACATGTCAAATAAACAATGAATGTTATTTTAATGGCAATCTCAATAACAAATAGACAACTTGTATAAAATTGTCAAAGTAAACAGTGTTTATCAACATTGTGTTATATGTGTTATCCGTTACATATATGTTATATGTGTTATCCAGTCTGCTTGAATGACTACCGTCCGGTGGCCCTCACCTCGGTGGTCATGAAGTGCTTCGAGAGGCTGATTAGGGATTATATCTGTGCCTCCCTCCCCCGCACCTTGGACCCGTTGCAGTTCGCGTACCGGCAGAACAGATCCACGGATGACGCGGTCTCCCAGGTACTGCACACCACGCTCACGCAAGTGAGCGTGGTGTGCAGTACCTTGGAGGTTGTGCAGTACCTTGGAGGCCACATTACAGAGGACTTAACATGGACTTTACAAACAGACACTCTGGTGAGAAAGGCGAGGCAGCGTCTTTACCACCTCAGGCAGCTGAGGAAACTCAGGGTCTCAAGATTCAAGATTCAAGATTTTTATTTGTCACATACATATACATACTTCCATACATATATGCAGTGAAATGTAATTTCTCTGTGAGGATCCTCGAGTCCTTCTACTCTGGAGTGGTGTAGAGCATCGTGCAGGCAACATCACTGCCTGCTTTGGCAACTGTACTGCTCAGGACAGGCGTGCCCTGCAGAGGGTGCTGCCTTCAGCTGAACGTACCACTGGAACTACCCTCCCCTCCATGCAGGACTAATACACCAGGAGGTGTAGTAGCAGAGCTGCAGCATCATGAAGGATCCTCACCACCCCAACAATGGACTCTTCCAGCTGCTGTGGTGGAGCAGGAGCCTCTACAGCCACACAGCGAGAACAGAGACTGAGACAGAGTTTCTACATCAAGACATAAGAACTGTCAACGCTGAACTCACCAGGGGTCCTAACAAAAAGTACTGAGTCACACACACACTGCCTTACTGTACTGTATGTAGCATACTGTACTGCATACTGTATCACTGTTCTGGGTTACTGCATACTGCACTGTATTACTGTTCTGTTCGGTGTTACTGTATTGCTGTGCCGTACTGTTATACTGTACTGAATATCTTACACGCATTACCTCAGTTTATTCACATGCCACTTTACTGCACATAACTGCATATACATAATAGCCTATCCCATATACATACGTCTATTCCCCTTATCTATATTTCATACCCCCACTCTATATTACTTTCTTGAGTTATTTTATTTTATTTTATTCTATATTATTCTATTTACTTACTGTTCATAATAAAAAGTGACTGTTAATAATGTACAATTGTAAGATTCAGTTAAATAGATAACTTGTCTATATTGTAATGCAGACATTTATGGAACTTTAACATTCATTTGCGATTAGAATTATTATGAAATACGTCTTACTGTAAATATAATTTACATGTATTCCTCACTTAACGACAAACCTGTTTCACAAGTGTTCCGACCACCTCTCTGACCAGTCTGTATTGTACACTGTGTACAATACCAAGCATCTCATCTCATCACCCTTTATATACTATATACACTATACTATATATACTATAGACCCCCACCAAAAACATGCACACATCATCGTCTGACCAGTGTTGGACTTCCTCATGTCTGGAGGATAGACAAGCCAAGATGGTTGAATGCAGAGGCCACATTTCACAAAGTGTGTATGTATGCATGTGTTGTAGTGTGGTATGTTGTGTGATCAGTAAAGATTCTTCTTCACTATATACATGATTTACAATGTATACTGTATACATCTCATCTCATCACCGTTCTCAGTCTCAGTCTTGTTCCCACAGTCTGTCAGAATTCACTACACTAGCGTTCACAATGGCCACGCCCCCTTACCGTGAAATAACACTAGATACACGATATACACTGTTGTGGCAGTTCCGCCTGCCACACGCCACCCAAGCGGCATTTTCAGGGACCCCCTGCACAAAGACACAGAGGATGATGGGTTGTAGACACCAGTACATTGTAGAGAGGAGGCTAGCTGGAACAAGCCAGGAGCAGTTTATTGTAGAGAGGAGGCTAGCTGGAACAAGCCAGGAGCAGTTTATTGTAGAGAGGAGGCTAGCTGGAACAAGCCAGGAGCAGTTTATTGTAGAGAGGAGGCTAGCTGGAACAAGCCAGGAGCAGTTTATTGTAGAGAGGAGGCTAGCTGGAACAAGCCAGGAGCAGTTTATTGTAAAGAGGAGGCTAGCTGGAACAAGCCAGGAGCAGTTTATTGTAAAGAGGAGGCTAGCTGGAACAAGCCAGGAGCAGTTTATTGTAGAGAGGAGGCTAGCTGGAACAAGCCAGGAGCAGTTTATTGTAGAGAGGAGGCTAGCTGGAACAAGCCAGGAGCAGTTTATTGTAAAGAGGAGGCTAGCTGGAACAAGCCAGGAGCAGTTTATTGTAAAGAGGAGGCTAGCTGGAACAAGCCAGGAGCAGTTTATTGTAGAGAGGAGGCTAGCTGGAACAAGCCAGGAGCAGATAGAACATGTCATGACAGGGCTCCTCTCCTGACTGAGTGTATGTAGGGATGGAGGTTTTAACCTGCTGCTCGTTCGACCAATCAACAAGCAACAGGTATGCAGCCACCCCGATCCCAATCACCTAGATCCAGGTCAGGGGTGGCTGCTCAACCCAGACCATCCACCAACTATATACACCAGCCACGCCCCCTTACCGTGAAATAACACTATATACACTATATATACTATATACTATATACACTGTATATACCAGCCACGCCCCCTTACCGTGAAATAACACTATATACACTATATATACTATATATGCTATATAGGTTATACACTATATATACTATATATACTATACACTATATACACTGTATATACCAGCCACGCCCCCTTACCGTGAAATAACACTATATACACTATATATACTATATATGCTATATAGGTTATACACTATATATACTATATATACTATACACTATATATACTATATATACTATATACTATATACACTGTATATACCAGCCACGCCCCCTTACCGTGAAATAACACTATATATACTATATATACTATATACTATATACACTGTATATACCAGCCACGCCCCCTTACCGTGAAATAACACTATATACACTATATATACTATATATGCTATATAGGTTATACACTATGTATACTATATATACTATATACTATATACACTATATATACTATATATACTATATACTATATACACTGTATATACCAGCCACGCCCCCTTACCGTGAAATAACACTATATACACTATATATACTATATATGCTATATAGGTTATACACTATATATACTATATATACTATATACTATATACACTATATATACTATATATACTATATACTATATACACTGTATATACCAGCCACGCCCCCTTACCGTGAAATAACACTATATATACTATATATACTATATATACTATATACTACATACACTGTATATACCAGCCACGCCCCCTTACCGTGAAATAACACTATATATACTATATATACTATATACTATATACACTGTATATACCAGCCATGCCCCCTTACCGTGAAATAACACTATATACACTATATATACTATATATGCTATATACGTTATACACTATATATACTATATATACTCTATACTATATACACTATATATACTATATATACTATATACTATATACACTGTATATACCAGCCACGCCCCCTTACCGTGAAATAACACTATATACACTATATATACTATATATACTATATACTATATACACTGTATATACCAGCCACGCCCCCTTACCGTGAAATAACACTATATATACTATATATACTATATATACTATATACTATATACACTGTATATACCAGCCACGCCCCCTTACCGTGAAATAACACTATATATACTATATATACTATATATGCTATATACTATATACACTGTATATACCAGCCACGCCCCCTTACCGTGAAATAACACTATATATACTATATATACTATATATACTATATATACTATATACTATATACACTGTATATACCAGCCACGCCCCCTTACCGTGAAATAACACTATATACACTATATATACTATATATGCTATATACTATATACACTGTATATACTATATATACTATATACTATATACACTATATATACTATATATATCCCTCCCATATACTCCCTCCCTCCCTCCCTCCCTCTCTCTCCGCAACCATGTCGGACCTCACCAGGCTAACGAGGAAGCACGGCATTAAGTTGCCCGTGGCTTCCTCGGTCTGGGTGGAGGACTGCAGCCTGGCGGTGGGGAAGGCTGTCGGCTACAGCAGCGTTGTGTCCGCAGCGCGGATGAACAGCGCGGTGGTCATTTTCCTGGACAGTGTAGACAAGGTGAACGCGGTGGTGGCGAGCGGCGTCACGGTGAACGAAATGTTTGTTCCCGTCCTGCCTCTCTCCACACCGGCGAAGAGGGTGAATCTGGCGAATGTTCCGCCGTTTATTAAGGATGAGACCCTCACTAAGGAACTGGCGAGGCACGGGAAGGTGGTGTCGCCAGTTAAAAAAGTCCCGTCGGGGTGCAAGTCGCCGCTGCTCAAGCATGTGGTGTCGCACAGGAGGCACGTCCTGATGGTGTTGAACAACAGGGATGCGGAGCTAAACGTAGCTTTTAAAATCAGGGCGGATGAGTTTGACTATGTGGTGTTTGTCAACACTGACACCACCAAGTGCTTTGGGTGCGGTGGGGAGGGACACCAGGTCAGGGCATGTCCAGGCAAGAAGGCAGACGGCGAGACAGGTGAGGGGCAGAAGGGTGGACAGGACAAGGAGGGAGCACAGGAGGGGGCAGGTGAGGGTCAGAAAGGGGAAAAGCAGGTGAAGGTGGGGGCACAGGAGGGAGCAGGTGAGGGTCAGGAGGGGGGAAAACAGGCAGAGAAGGGGGCACAGGAGGAGGCGGGGGAGGGCCAGAAGGAAGGAGGGGAAAAGCAGGTGAAGGTGGGGGCACAGGGAGAGGCAGGTGAGGGCCAAATGGAGGCAGGGGAAAGACAGGTGGAGGTGGGGGCACAGGGGGAGACAGGTGGAGGGCGGAAAGGAAAGGAGAAGAAACAGGTGAAGGTGGGGGCACAGGAGGGGGCAGGCGAGGGGCAGGGGGAAAAAAAGGAGGGGGGGGAGGGGAATGTGGAGCCGCAGGAGGGAACGGGTGGAGGTAGACAGCGCAGCCAGGTGAGCGTGGAGACACGGGGGGAGGCAGGCGAGGGTCTGGAAAGAAGGCAGGTAAGGGCGGGAGGACAGGAGGGGAAGGAGGAGGGTCCGGAAGACAGGCAGGTGGGTGCGGGGGGACAGGAGGGGACTGGTGAGGGAAAGGAAGCTACGGAACAAAGTCAAAGGAGTGCAGGTGACGTAGCTAGGGAGGAGGAGGCACTGGAAGGAAGTGACTTTGAGATGGGGGATGAGGACGATCGGTTGAGAGTCCCCCGGCTCAAAAGAAAGTCCAACAAAATGGCAGGAGACTCTCAGGCGAAGAGAGGGACAGCAAGCCAGGGGAAGGCAAGTCAGGAGGTGGAGCAGGGAGGCTCGGAGTCAGAGTCCTGGATGGAGGAGGACTCTGCTGCAGACAGTGAGGGGCAGGTTTTTCTCGGCGTAAAGAAGAAAAAGGGCAAAAAAAGCTACAGTGTGGGCAAAATAAAAGCGTTTCTGCACAGGACGAAGAATGTGAAAGGGATTAAGGTGGAGGATTTTTTCTCAGACAAGGAGTTGCTGGCGAACGCGGCCCAGCAACAGATGAGGAGTAAGGGGAGAGGAGGGTTCACGGACCAGGAGGTGTACAGGTTAAAGAAAATAGTGCAGAAGATCAGGAAGGAGCTGAACAACGGAGAGGATGGGGAGGAGGTGGAGGTGGGCGCTGCTGTTCGGGCTGTTTCCCTTTTCCGTTGCAATGAGTGACTTTAACATCAGCACGCTGAACGCGAATGGGGCCAGAGACGCAGCCAAGAGGTCTCTGCTGTATGAGCTGATGGAGCAGAAGAGGCTGGATGTGCTGTTGGTGCAGGAGACCCACAGTGACTCTGGCAATGAGGCTGACTGGAAGAGGGAGTGGGGGGGGGAGGTGGTGCTAAGCCACAAGAGCACCACCAGCGGTGGGGTGGCTCTTCTCTTTTCTAAGAGCTTTGCCCCAGCATCCTTTGAGGTGGAGGAGGTGGTGGAGGGCAGACTGATGGTGGTGAGGGCAGCATTTGAGCATCATAAGTTTGTCTTTATAAATGTGTACGCTCCCACCACAGGACCACACAGAGTCACTTTTTTGCAAGTTTTAAATGGGGTTTTAAGCAAAGCTCGTACTGGGGAGTTTTTGTTTCTAGGAGGTGACTTTAACTGCACCGAGAACGACCTGTTAGACAGGAACCACTGTGAGCCTCACAGAGCATCGCAGAACGTGATGAGGCTGCTCTCAAGCGAGAACGAGCTAACGGACGTGTGGAGGAGAACCAACGGGGATGAAAGACAGTACACCTGGGTGCACTGCAGAGGCACCTCTTTATCGTTGGCCAGACTAGACCGGTTTTACTGTTTTAAGCACCATTTTAACATTTTTAAGGAATGTAGAATGGTGCCTGTTGGTTTTACCGATCACTCCCTGGTTGTTTGCCGTGTTTTTATCGCCAATGTAAAGCCCAAAAGCGCATATTGGCATTTTAACACCACCCTACTATGTGACTCCAACTTTAAAGATGCTTTTAGGTTTTTTTGGGAAGGTTTTAGAGACAGAAAGCAGGATTTTATTTCCTTAAGACTGTGGTGGGACTATGGGAAGAGGGAGATAGAGCAGCTCTGTCGGCAGTATACTCTCAATGTCACACGGGACATCACCAGATCTATGAGGGATCTGGAGACTGACATTGTGGAGTTACAGGGTGTAGTGGAACCCACTGGGAATCGAGATCACATTAAGGACCTCAAGTCTAAAAGAGCTGCTCTTGCAGACCTACTAGGCACCAAGGCGCAGGGGGCGCTGGTCCGCTCTCGCTTCCAGAGCGCAGCACTGATGGACGCACCATCTAGTTTCTTTTTTAGCCTGGAGAAGAGCAACGGGCAGAGCAGGTTTATCCACGCCCTGAGATCAGACACGGGACAGGAGCTCAGGAGGCCGGAGGAGATCCGGACGAGAGCCGTGGACTTTTACACAGAGCTGTACAGAAGTGAGTACGAGGAGCAAAAAGAACTGTTTTACTCCTTTTGTGGGAATTTGCCCAGGGTCCCGGAAGATGTCAGTGCGGTGCTGGGGGAACCTCTGACCCTGCAGGATCTTTCCACGGCCCTGCAGAGCATGAAGGGGGGTAAGGCCCCTGGCATCGACGGGATTCCTGCGGAGTTTTACAAAGAGTTCTGGGAGGAGTTACGGGAGGACCTTTTAATGGTTTTTAATGAAGTTTTTAAAGATAAGTTATTGCCAGTCAGCTGCAGGAGGGCAGTCATCACTCTCCTACCCAAGAAAGGAGACCTGCAGGAGATCAAGAACTGGCGTCCTGTGTCCCTTTTGTGCACGGACTATAAAATCCTGTCGAGGGCACTGGCCAACAGGCTGAGGGAGGTGATGGACCTGGTCGTCCATCAGGACCAAACTTACTGTGTGCCTGGTAGGTCCATTCTGGACAATGTGTCCCTAATTCGGGATATTTTGGACGTCTCTAGTTCTCTGGGCATTGAAACTGGGCTCATTTCGCTAGACCAGGAAAAGGCGTTTGACCGGGTTGAGCACCCTTACCTCTGGAAAACTCTGGAGGCTTTTGGCCTCAGCCCTGGTCTGATAGCCATGATCCAGGTTTTGTACCAGGACATCGAGAGTATACTGAAGATTAATGGAGGGCTGAGCGGCCCTTTTAAAGTGCGTAGAGGGGTGAGACAGGGCTGCCCCCTCTCAGGGATGTTGTACTCTCTGGCCATAGAACCATTGCTGTGTCAATTAAGGACGAACATCGAGGGTGTGTTTCTAAACGGTCTCGAGAGAAGCCACATTTTATCAGCTTATGCGGACGACGTCATTGTCTTAATAAAGAAACAGGATGAAATCAGCAAACTGGAGGGGATCGTCAGGGACTTTGGGCTGCTATCAGCAGCGAAAGTCAACTGGGGCAAAAGCGAAGCGCTGGCTGTGGGCGGATGGAGGGGGGGACTTTTAAAACTGCCAGGAGGCTTACGGTGGCGAAGGGATGGGTTTAAGTATCTGGGAGTGTTTTTAGGGAGCGAAAGTGTGGTGGGGAAGAATTGGGAAGGACTGCTAGGAAAGATACAGGGCAAGCTAAGAAAATGGAGGTGGGCACTGCCACAGCTGTCCTATAGGGGCAGGACGCTCATTATTAACAACCTGGTGGCCTCACAGCTGTGGCACAGAGTGGCCTGTGTCCAACCACCAGACCTGCTAGTTAGGAAGATACAGGCCGAGCTGATAGACTTCTTTTGGGGGCGGAATTTCCACTGGGTCAGGAAGGAAAGGGTCTTTCTGCCTAAAGAGGAAGGGGGGCACGGTGTGGTGGACATCAAAAGCAGAGTGGCAACTTTTAGGTTACAGTTTGTGCAGAAGTTGTTAACGGGGTACTTTAACGTTTGGAAGGACGTGGCGGGCTTGGTCTTAAAGAGGACTGGGAGGATGGGACTTGACCGATCGTTGTTTCTAATGGACACGAGTCTTCTAAACAAGTCGGGCTTACCCCGTTTTTATCAGGAGCTTTTTAAAGCATGGGGGTTATTTAAGAACAGGAAAAGGGAGGCCGCAGATTCCCTCCACTGGCTCCTGGAGGAGCCGGTGATCGGAGGAGCCAGGCTGGATGTGCAGGACGGGGCCACTCCAGGACTGAGGAGCATCCTGAGGGAGGCGGGGGTCCTGACCCTGAGGCAGGTGGTGGCGGCGGCGGGGAGCGACCTGCAGGACGGCGAGGCCATGGCGGAGCGGCTGGGGGTGAGGTCCACCAGGATCGTACACC
>NC_137194.1:698867-703867 GCF_960531495.2 Zeus faber | reverse complement strand
CGTAAAGCTACGTGAAATAACATGAAATAATGTAAAGCTACGTGGAATAACATGAAGCTACGTGAAATAACATGAAGCTACGTGAAATAACGTAAAGCTACGTGAAATAACATGAAATAACATGAAATAACGTAAAGCTACGTGAAATAACATGAAATAATGTAAAGCTATGTGAAATCACATGCAGGTACGTGAAGTAACATGAAATAACATGAAATAACGTAAAGCTACGTGAAATAACATGAAGCTACGTGAAATAACATGAAGCTACGTGAAATAACGTAAAGCTATGTGAAATAACATGAAATAACATGAAATAACGTAAAGCTACGTGAAAAAACATGAAATAATGTAAAGCTACGTGAAATAACATGAAATAACGTAAAGCTACGTGAAATAACATGAAGGTACGTGAAATAACATGAAATAACATGAAATAACGTAAAGCTACGTGAAATAACATGAAGCTACGTGAACAACTGTACTTTACTATATACCATGGCACTCTACTCTGCTCTACTTAAATATATACCATGGCACTCTACTCTACTCTACTTTATACCATGGCACGCTACTCTACTCTACTCTACTCTACTCTATACCATGGTACTCTACTCTACTCTACTCTACTCTACTCTACTCTACTCTACTCTACTCTACTCTACTCTATACCATGGTACTCTACTCTACTCTACTGTACTATATACCATGGCACTCTACTCTTCTCTACTCTCCTCTACTCTACTATATACCATGGCACTCTACTCTACTCTGCTCTACTACATACCGTGGCACTCTACTCTACTCTACTCTACTATATACCAAGGCACTCTACTCTACTCTACTAAATACCATGGCACTCTACTCTACTCTACTCTACTCTACTCTACTCTACCATATACCATGGCACTCTACTCTACTCTACTATATACCATGGCACTATACTCTACTGTACTGTACTGTACTCTACTCTACTCTACTCTACTCTACTATGTACCATGGCACTCTACTCTACTCTACTCTACTTTATCTCTGCTCTACTCTGCTTTACTATGTACCATGGCACTCTACTCTACTCTACTCTACTCTACTCTACTCTACTCTACTATATACCATGGCACTCTACTCTTCTCTATTCTACTCATCTCCACTCTACTCTACTATATACCATGGCCCTCTACTCCACTCTACTCTACTCTACTCTACTCTACTCTACTCTACTCTACTCTACTCTACTCTACTCTGCTCTACTCTACTCTACTCTACTCTACTACATACAATGGCACTCTACTCTTCTCTACTCTACTATATACCATGGCACTCTACTCTACTCTACTTTATACCATGGCACTCTACTCTACTCTACTCTACTCTACTCTACTCTACTCTGCTCTACTCTACTCTACTATATACCATGGCACTCTACTCTACTCTACTTTATACCACTCTACTCTACTCTACTCTACTCTACTCTACTCTACTCTACTCTACTCTACTACATACAATGGCACTCTACTCTTCTCTACTCTACTATATACCATGGCACTCTACTCTACTCTACTTTATACCACTCTACTCTACTCTACTCTACTCTACTCTACTCTACTCTATACCATGGTACTCTACTCTACTCTACTCTACTCTACTCTACTCTACTCTACTCTACTCTACTATATACCATGGCACTCTACTCTTCTCTACTCTTCTCTACTCTACTTTACTCTACTCTACTCTACTCTACTCTACTCTACTCTACTCTATACCATGGTACTCTACTTTACTCTACTTTACTCTACTCTACTCTACTCTACTCTACTCTACTCTGCTATATACCATGGCACTCTACTCTACTCTACTCTGCTCTACTCTACTCTACACCATGATACTGTATGACACTATATTTGATTCCACTCTATACCACGGTACACTATTCTACTGTTCTCTACTCTACATATACAGTATATCTATGCAGTATATACAGTGTATATATATATATATATATATATACATATACATATATATGGATATATACTGAGTATATATATATATATATTACATATATATTCTTTAAATTTCAAGTTCAATATGTATATATCTACAATATGCAGTATATATATATATATAAAAATATATATATAGATACTGCATAGATATGTGTATATACGTATTGAACTTGAACTTTAAAGAATCGAATTGAGTTGCATTACATAAAAAGAAATGGTCATTCAAAATAACAACTTCTCCTCCACTAATATTCAATGGTTCAGCCTTCAGATATATACTGTATATACTGTATATAGACATATCTCTGTCTCAGTGTTTGTTACAACTGCTGCTGTTAGAAAGAATTTGTTCTTTGGAACCGATGACTTCTTCGCTTTCGGAGCAGTGAGACGGCACGGCGTCTCGCTGTCGGAGCAGTGAGACGGCACGGCGTCTCGCTTTCGGAGCAGTGAGACGGCACGGCGTCTGGCTTTCGGAGCAGTGAGACGGCACGGCGTCTGGCTTTCGGAGCAGTGAGACGGCACGGCGTCTGGCTTTCGGGGCAGTGAGACGGCACGGCGTCTGGCTTTCGGGGCAGTGAGACGGCACGGCGTCTGTCTTTCGGAGCAGTGAGACGGCACGGCGTATCGTTGTTAGAGCAGTGAGACGGCACGGCGTCTGGCTTTCGGAGCAGTGAGACGGCACGGCGTCTGGCTTTCGGAGAAGTGAGACCACACGGCGTCTGGCTTTCGGAGCAGTGAGACGGCACGGCGTCTGGCTTTCGGAGCAGTGAGACGGCACGGCGACTGGCTTTCGGGGTAGTGAGACGGCACGGCGTCTGGCTTTCGGGGCAGTGAGACGGCACGGCGTCTGTCTTTCAGAGCAGTGAGACGGCACGGCGTATCGCTGTTAGAGCAGTGAGACGGCACGGCGTCTGGCTTTCGGAGCAGTGAGACGGCACGGCGTCTGGCTTTCGGAGCAGCGAGACGGCACGGCGTCTGGCTTTCGGAGCAGCGAGACGGCACGGCGTCTGGCTTTCGGGGCAGTGAGACGGCACGGCGTCTCGCTGTCGGAGCAGTGAGACGGCACGGCGTCTGGCTTTCGGGGCAGTGAGACGGCACGGCGTCTGGCTTTCGGGGCAGTGAGACGGCACGGCGTCTGGCTTTCGGGGCAGTGAGACGGCACGGTCTCTGGCTTTCGGGGCAGTGAGACGGCACGGCGTCTGGCTTTCGGAGCAGTGAGACGGCACGGCGTCTGGCTTTGGGGGCAGTGAGACGGCACG
This sequence comes from Zeus faber, assembly GCF_960531495.2. Lineage (NCBI taxonomy): Eukaryota > Metazoa > Chordata > Actinopteri > Zeiformes > Zeidae > Zeus > Zeus faber. The sequence continues at coordinate 700,602 of NC_137194.1, read as the reverse complement.
GCGTCTGGCTTTCGGAGCAGTGAGACGGCACGGCGTCTGGCTTTCGGGGCAGTGAGACGGCACGGCGTCTGGCTTTCGGGGCAGTGAGACGGCACGGCGTCTGGCTTTAGGAGCAGTGAGACGGCACGGCGTCTGGCTTTCGGGGCAGTGAGACGGCACGGCGTCTGGCTTTCGGGGCAGTGAGACGGCACGGCGTCTGGCTTTAGGGGCAGTGAGACGGCACGGCGTCTGGCTTTCGGGGCAGTGAGACGGCACGGCGTCTGGCTTTAGGAGCAGTGAGACGGCACGGCGTCTGGCTTTCGGGGCAGTGAGACGGCACGGCGTCTGGCTTTCGGAGCAGTGAGACGGCACGGCGTCTGGCTTTCGGAGCAGTGAGACGGCACGGCGTCTGGCTTTCGGAGCAGCGAGACGGCACGGCGTCTGGCTTTCGGAGCAGCGAGAAAGCACGGCGTCTGGCTTTCGGGGCAGTGAGACGGCACGGCGTCTGGCTTTCGGGGCAGTGAGACGGCACGGCGTCTGGCTTTCGGGGCAGTGAGACGGCACGGCGTCTGGCTTTCGGGGCAGTGAGACGGCACGGCGTCTGGCTTTCGGGGCAGTGAGACGGCACGGCGTCTGTCTTTCAGGGCAGTGAGACGGCACGGCGTATCGCTGTTAGAGCAGCGAGACGGCACGGCGTCTGGCTTTCGGAGCAGCGAGACGGCACGGCGTCTGGCTTTCGGAGCAGCGAGACGGCACGGCGTCTGGCTTTCGGAGCAGCGAGACGGCACGGCGTCTGGCTTTCGGGGCAGTGAGACGGCACGGCGTCTCGCTGTCGGAGCAGTGAGACGGCACGGCGTCTGGCTTTCGGGGCAGTGAGACGGCACGGCGTCTGGCTTTCGGGGCAGTGAGACGGCACGGCGTCTGGCTTTCGGGGCAGTGAGACGGCACGGCGTCTGGCTTTCGGGGCAGTGAGACGGCACGGCGTCTGGCTTTCGGAGCAGTGAGACGGCACGGCGTCTGGCTTTGGGGGCAGTGAGACGGCACGGCGTCTGGCTTTCGGAGCAGTGAGACGGCACGGCGTCTGGCTTTCGGGCCAGTGAGACGGCACGGCGTCTGGCTTTCGGGGCAGTGAGACGGCACGCCGTCTGGCTTTAGGAGCAGTGAGACGGCACGGCGTCTGGCTTTCGGGGCAGTGAGACGGCACGCCGTCTGGCTTTAGGAGCAGTGAGACGGCACGGCGTCTGGCTTTCGGGGCAGTGAGACGGCACGGCGTCTGGCTTTCGGGGCAGTGAGACGGCACGGCATCTGGCTTTCGGGACAGTGAGACGGCACGGCGTCTGGCTTTCGGGGCAGTGAGACGGCACGGCGTCTGGCTTTAGGAGCAGTGAGACGGCACGGCGTCTGGCTTTCGGGGCAGTGAGACGGCACGGCGTCTGGCTTTCGGAGCAGTGAGACGGCACGGCGTCTGGCTTTCGGGGCAGTGAGACGGCACGGCGTATCGCTGTTAGAGCAGCGAGACGGCACGGCGTCTGGCTTTCGGAGCAGCGAGACGGCACGGCGTCTGGCTTTCGGAGCAGCGAGACGGCACGGCGTCTGGCTTTCGGGGCAGTGAGACGGCACGGCGTCTGGCTTTCGGGGCAGTGAGACGGCACGGCGTCTGGCTTTCGGGGCAGTGAGACGGCACGGCGTCTGGCTTTCGGGCCAGTGAGACGGCACGGCGTCTGGCTTTCGGAGCAGTGAGACGGCACGGCGTCTG
>NC_137194.1:688867-691367 GCF_960531495.2 Zeus faber | reverse complement strand
GGACCCCCTCCTGGTGCCAGACCTCGGAGGGGAGCTTCCCTTGACCCATGGTGCTCGGCCAGGCACGGCCCGAAGAATACCATGGAGCCGCTACCCTGTGGACCCACCACCTGCAGGGATAGGCGTTGGGGTTGGGTGCAATGTCAGCCGGGCGGCAGGCAAAGGCGGGGGCCTGGGCTTGCTGATTCTCAGCACCATAGACTAGTTCTAGGGACGTGGAATGTCACCTCTCTGACGGGGAAGGAGCCGGAGCTGGTGCGGGAGGTGGAGCGATACCAACTAGATATAGTTGGGCTCACCTCTACACACAGCACTGGCTCTGGAACCAAACTCCTGGAGAGGGGCTGGACTCTCTCCTTTTCCAGAGTTGCCAAAGGGTGAGAGGCGCCGGGCGGGTGTGGGGATACTCACGAGCCCCCGGCTGAGTGCATCTGTGTTGGAGTTCTCCCCAGTGAATGAGAGTGTTGCCTCTATGCAACTACAAGTTGCTAAGGGGAAGACTCTGACTGTCTTCTTCTAGTCTCTGGGTGGTCCTGGAAGGGGCTCCGCCTAGGGACTCTATAGTTCTACTGGGAGACTTCAACGCTCACATGGGCAATGATGGAGAAACCTGGAAGGCGGTGATTGGGAGGAACGGCCTGCCTGATCTGAATCCGAGCAGTGCTTTGTTATTGTTGTTATTATTGTTGTTACTTTGTTATTTGTTAACCCCTGAACCCGATGAATACGTCCTCGGGGGAAGAAGGCAGAGTCTAAAGTCTCGGGGGAAGTTTATCCATACGCCTGGCAGAGGTCATTGAGGCAGTTAAAAAGCTCCTCGGTGGCAAGGCGCCGGGGGTGGACAAGATTTGCCCTAAGATGCTGAAGGCTCTGGACATTGTTGGGCTGTCTTGGCTGACACGCCTCTTCAGTGTCCCGTGGATGTCGGGTACAGTACCTGTGGAGTGGCGGACCAGGGTGGTGGTTCCCATTTTTAGGGGGACTGGAGGGTGTGCTCCAATGATAGGGGTCTCACACTGCTCAGCCTCCCCGGGGAAAGTTTACTCCAGGGTGCTGGAAAGGAGGCTCTGGTCAAATGTGGAACCTCAGATTCAGGGGATCAATGCGGATTCCGTACTGGACCTGGAATAGCGAACCAGCTCTTTACCCTTGCAGGGTTTGCGGGGGGGGTGGTGGGAGTTTGCCCATCCAGTCTACATGTGTTTTGTGGACCTGGAGAAGGCTTTCGACTGTGTCCCTCAGGGGATCCTGTGGGGGTTACTGAGGGAGTATGTGATACCGGGGCCGTTGGTATGAGCCAACCAAAGTGAAAGCTGTGTTCGCACAAAGTCAAACACGTTCTCAGTGGGTGTTGGGCTCCGCCAAGGTTGCCCCTTGTCCTTGATTCTTTTTGTGATATTCACGGCCAGGATCTCAAGGCACAGCCGAGGTGAGGAGAGTCTCCGGTTTGGGAACCTCAGAATTGCATCTCTGCTTTTTGCAGATGAGGTGATTTTGGTGGCTTCGTCAGACCGTGACCTCCAGCACGCACTGGGGCGGTTTGCAGCCACATGTGAAGCGGTCGGGATGAGAGTCAGCACCTCCAAGTCTAAGGCCATGGTTCTCTGCCGGAAAACGGTGGATTGCTCCCCCTGGGTGGGGAGCGAGTTGCTTGATCTTGGGATCTTGTTCACGAGTGAGGGGAAAATGGAGCGTGAGATGGACAGGCGGATCGGTGCGGCGTCAGCAGTGATGTGGGCGCTGTACCGGACCGTTGTAGTGAAGAGGGAGCTGAGCCGGAAGGCAAAGCTCTCAATTTACCAGTCCGTCTACATCACAACCCTCCCCTATGGTCATGAGCTTTGGGTAGTGACCGAAAGAACGAGATTGCGAATACAAGCGGCCAAAATGAGTTTCCTCCGTAGGGTGGCTGGGCTCAGCCTTAGAGATAGGGTGAGGAGCTTGGACATCCGGAGGGAGCTGGGAGTAGAGCCGCTGCTCCTTCGCGTCGAAAGGAGCCAGTTGAGGTGGTTCGAGCATCTGATCAGGATGCCTCCACGGCGCCTTCCCTCAGAGATTTTCTGGCCAGGTCCAACTGGTAGGAGACCACGGGGTAGACCCAGAACACTCCGGAATGATTACATATCCCAGCTGGCCAGCCACGGATAAGCAGAGGAAAATGGATAGATGGATAATAATAATAATAATAATAATAATAATAATAATAATAATAAAAACATTTTTTGGGTCACAGCATTTTAACAACTTCCTCAATTGAATTCAATTCAAATTAATTAAAATTAACTTTATTGAGAGAGAAGTAAGAAACTGTCAAAAGAGACTGAACTATGAAGTTACTTAACATTTAAGTAAACGTTGTATTGAGTGTGTTATTCTCTCTCTCTCCCCCTCTGTCTCTCGCCCCCCAGATGCCCACTTTGTGCGGGTAGCGTCTCTGTCTGAGACTGATAACCCGGAGGACGATAAGGTCTACGCCTTCTTCACCGAGCGCGCTCAGGAG
>NC_137194.1:671367-678867 GCF_960531495.2 Zeus faber | reverse complement strand
TTGTCGTTTAGTCCAGATGGGGAAACAAGGACACAAATAGCCGATTCAAGCTTTTGACATTTGAATTTATGTTTAACATTTGAATTTATATTTAACATTTGGATTTATATTTAACATTTGAATTTATATTTAACATTTGGATTTATATTTAACATTTGAATTCATATTTAATATTTGAATTTATATTTAACATTTGGATTTATATTTAACATTTGGATTTATAGTTAACATTTGAATTTATATTTAACATTTGGATTTATATTTAACATTTGAATTTATATTTAACATTTGAATTTATATTTAACATTAGAATTTATAGTTAACATTTGAATTTATATTTAACATTTGGATTTATATTTAACATTCGAATTTATATTTAACATTCGAATTTATAGTTAACATTTGAATTTATAGTTAACATTTGAATTTATATTTAACATTTGGATTTATATTTTACATTAGAATTTATATTTAACATTTGAATTTATATTTAACATTTGAATTTATATTTAACATTTGAATTTATATTTAGCATTTGGATTTATATTTAGCATTTGAATTTATATTTAACATTTGAATTTATATTTAACATTTGGATTTATATTTAACATTTGAATTTATATTTAACATTTCTATTTATATTTAACATTTGAATTTATATTTAACATTCGAATTTATAGTTAACATTAGAATTTATAGTTAACATTTGAATTTATATTTAACATTTGGATTTATATTTAACATTTGAATTTATATTTAACATTTCTATTTATATTTAACATTTTAATTTATATTTAACATTTGAATTTATATTTAGCATTTGGATTTATATTCAGCATTTGAATTTATATTTAACATTTAAATTTATATTTAACATTTGAATTTATATTTAGCATTTGGATTTATATTTAGCATTTGAATTTATATTTAACATTTTAATTTATATTTAACATTTGAATTTATATTTAGCATTTGGATTTATATTTAACATTTTAATTTATATTTAACATTTGAATTCATATTTAGCATTTGGATTTATATTTAACATTTAAATTTATATTTAACATTTCAATTTGAGTTTATTTGCTTTTCAAACCAAGAACCTTACGCAGGGGGAAAGGGTCGATCGATGCAGGAGGTTGGGTGGGGTTGGGTAGGGTTGGGTGGGGTTGGGGGGGGTTAAAGATGCCTGGGTGGGAAAAATGTGAAATGTGGGTTACTGTTTTGAAATGTGGGTCACTGTTTTGAAATGTGGGTCACTGTTTTGAAATGTGGGTCACTGTTTTGAAATGTGCGTCACTGTTTTGAAATGTGGGTTACTGTTACTGTTTTGGGAACAAGAGAAGGCAGATGGGGGTGATGGAGGAGGGTGATGGGGGAGTTAAGGGGGATGATGGAGTCTGGGTCAGAAACCAGACAGGGAGGGAATTTAAAGAGAGTTTTGGTCGTAAGTGGTGGCTCTGAGCTCTGATGGTGAAGCTTTACTGCTGCATAATTACATTTTGGGATTGGGGACTCGCCACAAACCTGCATGCCCCGAACCCTTTCCAGCCAATCACCTGGAAAGCAGCTTCCTGTTATGAGCCAATCGGCTTCCGCTTTGTTGGCTTTGTGTCATTTCTGGATCTTCTAGACTCCCTCATAAATTCATCAATAAACCTATAAATCCACTGGAGCATTCAGCAGACAGCCTGGAAATGAACATGGAAGCATTCTGAAACCATCATTCAATAAGTTTTCTCTATTTCACTGAAAACAAATGAAATGTAAAAAGCAAAGCAGAAAGAGAAGCCGTCGCCAGGAGACAACTGTCAACTTTTTTCACGAAGCCGCTGAACGTTTGGTTTTCCTCAAACAGAAAACTCTGCACAGGTTTATCAACACTGAAGGAGAATTCACAAAAGTTTTGCGCAGCTTCTGTGGCTGCTAAACCTGCGGCAATAAGACAAAAAGGAACCATGTGATTCTCAAAGCACCTGCACCGAAACTTGCCCCAAACTGCGTAGCCATGCTGACGCCGACGCCGCTGCCATGCCGACGCCGCTGCCGCTGCCAGACCGACGCCATGCCGATGCCGCTGCCGCTGCCACGCCGACGCCACTGCCGCTGCCACACCGTAGCCACTGCCGCTGCCACGCCGACGCCGTTGCCACGCCGACGCCGCTGCTACGCCAATGCCGCTGCCACGCCGATGGCGTCTCGGTGCACCGGTGCTATGAGCACGTATTTAAGGGGTTATGAGGTCTTGGCCCCTTTCTATGCAAATGAGCCTGACTGCGACAAACAGAAACAGCAGCATGATGTTGTTTCTTTGGTCCTCCGCTATGCAAATCATCTTCTGTTCCAGTCTCAAGGCGTGCGTATGAAAACACCAACAGCACCGACCGACTAGGATATGACGCATCCACCAGGCTCTCTCCGTCACCTGGCGGTGGAGGAGCCTCTTGCCTCAGGACTTGCAACTCGCCGTATGAAAGTTTGGTTCTTCTCCTTCTCGGTGCCATCGTCGCTGCCTCCTGCCGACCGCATTGTTGGCACAAAGCCTCCGTTTGCACGGTGGTGTGTGTGGCACGGTGGCGCAGTGCATTGCACTGCTGCCTCACAGCAAGAAGCTCCTAGGTTCGATTCCCGCCTGGGGCGCTGTTGGCACCGTGCTCCGGTGAGTTATCTCCCAAACAGGAGCCTTTCTGTGTGGAGTTTGCATGTTCTCCCCGTGCTCACATGGGGTTTCCTTCACCTCACGTCAGTAAGGTCCCCCCTCAAAAACATGCACCATCATGGTCTGACCAGCGATGGACACTTATCACCTGGTCCCCGGGCGCGTCCATGTATGCTGCTGGGGGCTGCCAGGAGCTGCCCACTGCTCCTGGCTGTGCCCCCGGAGGAAGGACAAGCCAGGATGGGTCAAAAGCAGAGAATCCATTTCACCGGCCACCCTCAAAAAGCATGTGTGTGTGTGTGTGTGTGTGCAAGCATGTGTTATAGTGTGTTGCGTGACTAATAAAGACTGTTTCTTCTTCTTCTTCTTTGTGCTCTTCCACAAGGAGCACCGGGGTCAGACGCCAAACGAGGACAAAGCGCAGCCAAACCCCAGGGCGTGTTTGATGTGACGTCTTTTTAGAAATCTTAGGATGTGGAAGATTGAATGTGCAATTCAAGCTGTGTCAGCGGCTCCAATCCGTTCTGATATGGGGATGATATTGGATGGCAGAGAAGGGACAGAATGCCTGTGGGGGAGGGAGGGGTGGGATGAGAGAGAGGGATGGAGTGATGGAGGCATGGACAGATGGACAGATGGAGGGATGGACAGATGGAGGGATGGAGTGATGGAGTGATGGAGGGATGGAGGGATGGAGGAAGGAGAAGAGAATAATATAAAGACAGAGGACGAGGGCTGTGGCCTGAGGGGGAGGGGTGGGACAATGAAGGAGGAAGATGGGGGATGGAGGGATGGAGGGATGAGGGATGGAGGGATGGGGAATGGAGTGATGTGGGGATGGAGGGATGGGGGGGTGGAGGGATGGAGGGATGAGGGATGGGGGGATGTACGGTGTAGGGATGAGGGATGGGGGATGGGGGCATGGGGGGATGAAGGGATGGAGGGATGAGGGAAGGGGGATATAGGGATGGGGGATGGAGGGATGGAGGGATGGGGGTGCAGGAAGGTAGTGGGCTTGGGCTGAAGAGATGGGGGATGAGGGATGAGGGGATGGATGGATGGATAAATGGATGGATGGGTGGATGGATGGGCAGATAGGATGGATGGATGGATGGATGGGTGGATGGATGGATGGATGGGTGGATGGATGGATGGATGGGTGGATGGATGGATGGGTGGATGGGCAGATAGGATGGATAGATGGATGGGTGGATGGATGGGCAGATAGGATTGATGGATGGATGGATGGATGGGTGGATGGGCAGATAGGATGGATGGATGAATGGGTGGATGGGCAGATAGGATGGATGGATGGATTGATGGATGGATGGGTGGATGGATGGGCAGATAGGATGGATGGATGGATTGATGGATGGATGGATGGGTAGATGGATGGGCAGGTAGGATGGATGGATGGATGGGTGGATGGGCAGATAGGATGGATGGATGAATGGGTGGATGGGCAGATAGGATGGATGGATGGATTGATGGATGGATGGGTGGATGGGCAGATAGGATGGATGGATGGATTGATGGATGGATGGGTGGATGGATGGGCAGATAGGATGGATGGATGGATGGATGGATGGATGGGTGGATGGGTGGATGGGTGGATGGATGGGCAGATAGGATGGATGGATGGATGGATGGGTGGATGGATGGATGGGCAGATAGGATGGATGGATGGATTGATGGATGGGTGGATGGATGGATGGGCAGATAGGATGGATGGGTGGATGGGCAGATAGGATGGATGGATGAATGGGTGGATGGGCAGATAGGATGGATGGATGGATTGATGGATGGATGGGTGGATGGATGGCTGGATGAAAAGGATAGGCCAGAAGCTTGTGGAGGCGGGCAGAGGGAGATAAAGGGGGGATGGGGAAAGTGAGAGACGAAAGAGACGCTGCCGGATGCCCAGAGGCATCATGGGAAATCCAGGTGGAGCTGACGGAGAGATGGTGGTGCTGGATGAATTTCAGATGAGCAGATAAAGGGCAAGAGTGACAAGAGCGAGAACGGAGGGATGAGGAAATGGATAAAAGGGACAAAGGCATCAAAAAGAAGGATTGTCAGGAAGTAGCTGCAGGACGCTGACAGAGGAAGACAGGAAAGATGTGAGACAGGATGATAAACATGGAAGGGAGAGACCTCTCTGCAGCGCCACACATCAACAAAAAACTAATTAACATTCTCACAATATTTCAAAATGTTGACTTTGTTTGTTTTGTTTTGTTTGCACATTATTGTGAAAATCACTTTTTGAGTCAATTTGGTTTGTTATTTATTCTGTTTGACTTATTTATTTGTATTTATTCATCTTAAGGAAACCAACAGGAAAAGCTCCAGGTGCTCAGGGAGCTCAACGCACTCCCTCAAAAACAAACCATGGCTCATTCATGGTGGAATTGTCTAAAATCATATGTAAATGATATGCGTGTTAAAAAAAAAAAAGAAATATATATATATATATATATATATATATATATATACACACGTATGTGTGTTTCTATATATACCGTATAAATACAGCCTATAGCTCTATCTATATGCATATGATTTTAACAATTCCACAATACAGTCATTTAGCCATCTTAATAAAGGCTTTTTAACTTTTTGATCGAGGATATCCTTGAACTTTTTTTTTTATTATTCGCACGGATGCATCATAAATTCCTGCATATTTCCAAACATGATTTTACTAAAGAATAAATTCAGATAATTATTATAAATTATTATTTTTGATAAGTAGACTTTACGATCAGATTTAATCGCAAGCAGGTTGAGTGAATTAGAAGTGCAGTTACACGCACACGCACACACACGCACACGCACGCGCACACACACGCACGCGCACACACACACGCACACGCACGCACACGCACGCGCGCACAGTAATTTATATCCATTTAGATGTTGCTTGTTTAGCTCAGGAGGCTTCTGCATAAATCTGCTCCTCCCGCTGCTCTGCTCGCTCTGCCTCGCTCCTTATCTGGAGACATCAACTCCAAATGCTTTATGGGGCTTGAGACTCAACCCAATCTCTAAGGGTTTGGGGGAGGAGGGATGCAAAGATAGAGGGATGAAAGAGAGAGAGAGAGAGAGAGAGAGAGGACGGACAAATGAGCAGAAAGAGAGAAGAAAGGAAGAGGGAACAGAGGAGGAAGAGGAGAATGAAAGATGAGATGAGATGTGTGAGGAACTAAACCCCCTGAGAGGAGGTCATGAATATGAAAAGAGGAGAGGAGGAGAGGAGGTGGTGAGGAGGAGAGGAGGAGAGGAGGAGGAGAGGAGGAGAGGAGGTGGTGAGGAGGAGAGGAGGAGAGGAGGAGGAGAGGAGGTGTGGGGTGGTGAAATAGGAGGTGTACATATGAAAGGAGTGAAAGAGAAGGAGACATTAACATTCTGTCTGAGGTTGGTGCTACAGAAGGAGGAGGTCACCTGGCAACCAACGTCATCATCTCAAAAGAAAGGAGGGAGGAGGAGAGGAAGATGACAGACGGATGATAAAAGGAGGAGATATATCAAAGAAGGGAAGGAGGGACGGAGTATTCTGAAGTCACAGGCTGCGAGCCCCCCAGACCCCTCTCCGCTGGGCCCTGGGGGGCCTAACTGTGTGTGTGTGTGTGTGTGTGTGTGTGTGTGTGTGTGTGTGTGTGTGTGTGTGTGTGTGTGTGTGTGTGTGGATACCTCCACAACCTGGACCGAGGGAGGGAGAGAGATGGAGAGAAGGGAGGGAAGGGGGAGGGAGAGGGGAGGGGAGGGGGAGAAGGGAGGGAGGTGGGAGGGAGAGGGGAGGGATGTCTTTAAAGGTGCACATAGCGGTGTCCTTTTGGCAGAATATTAAAGTGGTAATCCATCACCTGTGTGTTGGGTTGGTTGGCAAACTGCAACGTTCCTTTGCGAACATCCATGTTGAACCCCCACACTCACTTTCTGTTTTGTTTTGTTGTGAATGTTCATCCGTGTGGACAGTTTACTGACCACCCCAGCGACGCTGACTTATCAAATTCACCGAGGTTGACTTTCCCTTCTGGGGCGTGGCGGACCCCGCCACTCACCACTGACAAACCAATATCGAGGAGCACGTGCAAAACGCAAATTCATTGAAAGTCTGTTTCTTCAAAAGTCCCTGGGAGATAAAACATCAAACGTCGGATTTTTGTGACATAATAATGTTACGGACGTCACTTTAATTTATAGTCGCTGTTGGCCACGCCCAGAGAAGCGAGACCCCCGGACGCCACCAACCTACATTAGGATGTAGGATGTACACCTCCACCACCACCACCACCTCCTTACCTCAACAAACACCAGCAAAACAGACAGAATTATGGAAAGAAAGTTCAAAACACTGACACCGAGTTAGCCTGCTTCTCATATGACACATACATGTCACATTATATGACATATACATGTTATTATATGATATATACAAGTTATTATATGACATATACATGTCACATTATATGATATATATATATATATATATATATATATCATATAATATGACATGTATATGTCATATTATATGATATATGTTTATATTATACTTTCAGGTTTAGATGATGTCATCCAGCAGGAGCCTCTTCCTGTGTGGAAGGATATTAATACAGATCCATCAACCACTTGCTGCACCATGTCATCACACACACACTGTACAGAACACACAAGATTAATTGTTTGTTTTATATCAAACCTGTTTAATATTTACCATCTCTGCAGCTCAACCATTTATTGCTCTTTTCTCCCTCTCTCCTTCCCTCTCTCCTTCCCTCTCTCCTTGTCTTCTTCTCTCCATCCTTCCCTCATTCTCTCCATTTAGAGGACATCTTTAT
>NC_137194.1:656367-658867 GCF_960531495.2 Zeus faber | reverse complement strand
TAGATTTCTGCTTGATGGCTGTGTGTTGAAATTGAAATCAAACGGTGTACTTTAGATTGTTTGACTTCAGAGCAGTCACCCAGAAAAACGTCCATTTGAGCTTTTTGTGTGTCAGTGTCATCAATTGCCGCCAATTAAGCAAATAAAATACTATTTAAAATGCTGATTAGGCCTGGTGAGAAGAAAATGAAAATGACAGTGAATGGGTGCACGGTACGGGATTTCTTTTCTTTTCAAAAAATGTATTTACTAATTTATTATAAACCATTACATGAAGTAGAAACTAGGAATGATCTTAAAAAGAGGTCTGGCTCAAAGTGGCGCCGGTAGACCGACACGGTATTTCAAAACCGGACCATCCAACCTTAAAACCAGCTCCTGTCGCTCCACTGAACGCCCTCCACTGCAGCTGTCTCCATGTTGTTTTCACCGAGCAATGCCACCAGCACAGGACTGTGATGAATGATGAATGTCGCTCTCGAGTGACGCAAAAGTCGTGTGAATTACGATCCCACCCGTTCAGGCTGAGGTCGCATTGCAAAAAAACTGACCTGTATCTGATTTAAGACCATGTATGAAAGTCGCCCAAGACTGCTGACAAGCTGTAGTAACGACAGGGGAATAGAGTTGATCAGCCACAGCATGAAGCTATGGGAAAGGGTAGTGGAGGCGAGGTTAAGAGGAGCGGTGGGGATCAGCCAGCAGCAGTATGGTTTCATGCCAGGAAAGAGTACTACAGATGACATGTTTGCTTTAAGAACGCTGATGGAAAAACACAGGGAAGGCCAGAGGGAGTTGCACTGCGTCTTTGTGGATTTAGAGAAAGCATATGATAGGGTGCTGAGAGAGGAAGTGTGGTATTGCACGAGGAAGTCGGGGGTGGCAGAGAAGTAGGTAAGAGTGGTACAGGATATGTATGAGGGCAGTCAGACAGTAGTAAGGTGTGTAGTAGGCGTGACCAAGGCATCAAAGTGGAGGTGGGACTGCATCAAGGATCAGCTCTGAGCCCTTTCTTGTTGCAGTGGTGATGGACAGGTAAACAGATGAGATCAGGCAGGAGTCTCCGTGGACTATGATGTTCACGGATGACATTGTGATCTGTAGCGAGAGTAGGGAGCAGGTGGAGGACAGCCTGGAGAAGTGGAGGCAGCATTAGAGAGAAGAGGAATGAAAGTCAGCAGGAGTAAGACACAATACATGTGCCTGAATGGGAGGGAGGGCGGAGAAAAGCTGAGAATGCAAGGAGTGGAGGTGGAGAAGGCGGATGAGTTCACGTACTTGGGGTCAACCATCCAAAGCTGCGGAGAGTGCGGGAGGGAGGTGGAAAGAGAGTAGAGGCAGGGTGGAGTGGGTGGAGAAGAGAATACAGGCAGGGTGGAGCGGGTGGAGAAGAGTGTCCTAAGTGATCTGAGACAGAATGGTTCCAGCAAGAGTGAATGGGAAGGTGTACAGGACGGTAGAGAGAGCAGCCATGTTGTAGGGTTTAGAGGCGGTGGCACTGATTAAAAGGCAGGTGGATGAAGTGGAGGTGGCAGAGTTGAGGATGTGGAGGTTTTCAGTGGGAGGGACAAGGATGGACAGGATTAAGAATGAGGACATTAGAGGGACAGCTCAGGTTGGACAGTTTGGTGGAAGAGGGAGAGAGGCCAGATTGAGATGGTTTGGACACGTGTGGAGGAGAGATGAGAGTTACATTGGGAGGAGGCTGAGGGTGGAGCTGCCAGGCAAGAGGAAAAGAGGAAGCCAAAGAGAAGCTTGATGGAGGTGCTGAGGGAGGACATGCAGGCAGGTGGTGTCAGGGAGGAGGATGCGCAGAACACAAGGTATTGGAGGCAGATGATCCGCTGTGGTGACCACTAACGGGAGCAGCCCAGAGAAGAAGAAGATGAAAGTTGCCCAAAACCAAACTGAAAATATGAGATTCCATGTGACTTGTGCTGTTCACACTGGTATAAAAAACATCCAGGTACATTGGAGGAGAACATGAGCTGCGGTGTGAACGGAGCCTGGAGAGCTGCGCTCCTCCCCCTGCCGCTGTCAACTGTTGATGGGAACCAGTGTTTGAAAGAAAAGCTCGGCCTGGGTTGGAAAATAGTGAACATGTCCTTTGAATGTTGAACCAAAAGGACTTGTTCCCTCTGTGTTGACCTCTGTGTTGACCTCTGCGCGTCAGGATGTTTGACCTTCATCACAAGTGAAGCAGCTTGGTTCAAGACTTGAGGGAAAGAGGTCAGTGTGTTTGGGAAAAGAAGAGCTGCAGAGCTCCGAACTCATCACCTTCCAACGGCCCACAAAACACTTCTGTGTGTGTGTGTGTGTATGTGTGTGCACGTACACAGTGCATGCCTTTGTATGGATGACATTAGAGAGAAGGAGGGGATTTCAAATGGAAATTGAAAGGCCAGCGAAGCGAAACCACTTTGATGGCGTAGGAGATGCCAGCGGGCCCCGCCCTGCCCCGCCCTGCACCACCCCCCCTGCTCCCCCCTGCTCTCCTCTA
>NC_137194.1:608867-651367 GCF_960531495.2 Zeus faber | reverse complement strand
CACCTTCGGAAGAAGACTGCTGTTTCAAAGGACTTAAAGAAATGACTGTTGACTGGTGTATTTATCCTATATCCTCTCTAGCAGGTGGAGGGATGAGTCTCTCCCCTGTGATTGGCACAGAGCTGCCAGAAGCACCCAATGGGGTTGCGACGCCCGTCCCTTCGGAGCCTTTCAGTGACAATGGCCCACACACCCATACCCCGGGTCTCCTGAGATGCGGGGGGAGCAGGGTGCCTCATCCGGGGCAGGGGCTGGAGGATGGAGCCCCCGGAGAGACTGAGAACCACCTGGATGTGGAGAGGAGAGTTGGTGACGGGGAGTGTGTATTTGACTCGGAGACAGACCGGCATTCACTGACACTCGGTTTGGACTCTCAGTCCCGGGGGAAGTCATTACACAGGCAACGCCGCACACCCGACGCCTCCCTCCCCACCGCCACGTGCACGGCTGTCACAGAATCGGCAGCCAGACGCTCTGAGTCCCCAGGGGTCTTTCACACTTATGAGCTCCCTGGCGCAGCTCCGCTAAGGGACTCGCCTCAGTACACAGATGCCAAAGATTCACCTCAGCGAGGGGGCCCAGTCAGTGCAGGCACACAGCAGCTGAAGAAAAAGACTTTAGAAGCTAGTGGAGAGAAAGAAAAGCAGGATGAGGAGGAAGATGAGAAAGAGGAGATGGCGTGGGGGAGGCAGCATGGAAGACGGCGGGCTGATGTGGTTAGTTCATCATTCAAATGTCTTTTCAATTATTTTTATTTTTTTACTGATATTGTAACTATTAGTCCATGTACAGAGATCTGTACACCTCTTTGTGTAATTAACTTTTATAACAAGTATTCAGACTAAATCCAGTGCACACACACTGGATAATACTCCTACCATCACTGCTCTTAATCTTCATCTCTCTCTTTCCCCTCCCATCCTGTTGTAGCCGATACGGCACTATTCCTCCTCGGCCCCGGGCCCCAGCACCTCCTCCTCTCCTCCTCCACCGCTCCTCCCGTCGGACGACAGCCCCTGCCCTCCCCACGTCATGGCCCAGGTGCGCGTCAGGAACGTGCCCGAGAGGGAGCGCATCGTGCGGGGCATGCAGGACAGCAAGAGCCTGGACGAGATCAGCCAAGCGTATGGAGGTGCGTTCGGTTTGCGGTTGACATTTTAAAGGGAAATTCCACACATTAAACATGAAACAACAGCAGAGGCAAAAGGGGTAAAGACATACGTTCAAATGAGGTCTAAATCAATCGATGGGCGGGCATCTTACTAATGTGAGGTGGTGCCCAACAGGTGGCTCGGGGTCCCGTGGAGGGGGCAGAGGGGGACAGTCAGAGGGCCGCAGGGCCACCATCTCCTCAGCCCTGGAGCTGGAAGGGACGGTCAGCCATGATGGAGACCTTACCCACTTCATCACCAAGAACCTGGAGCAGAAGATCAAGATGAGCTCCAAGCTCAGTCTGGACTGCAGCGACTGTGGGTACCAGGGTCGGGGGGGTCGCTGTTTCACATGGGACTTCATTTACTATCAACTACTATCATTTTCACATATCTCTGTAGATGGAGGGGATTGGCTGGCCCATATTCACGACTAGTTTCTTCTCTGCCCCCTAGTGGCTGTGGGAGGGGAAACACTGCATCAATGCATCAATACTGTGGCATATTCCCAAAAATGACCATGATTCATAAGTTTTCCTTATTTCCAAACAACGAGGGTTGTGTGTGTGTGTGTGCGCACGCGCGCCTCCATACATATCAACATCCTTCCTCCATGTCTCTGTCCAGCCGACTGCTCGGGTCCCATCCACCGCCCCCGGGGGTTGTCACGGCGACCGGCAGACATCCCCCCCATCGACCCCGCTGTCCTATTGGACCTTGAGAGACACACACAGGAAGTGGCGCAGAGCGTGGAGCTGATGATGCGCAGCCTGAACGGAACCATCCAGAATGTGAGTAGTGAGAGTTGACCAGAGCAGGAGAGGAGTTGGAAAGAAGGAGAAACGATGATATGGAATTTTGTCACTGTCTGGTTATATCTTGTACATTTAATTAAACCTGTTGTGTATTTTTAACAGTCAGTTAATATGACAATCGGTTCAAGGTTTACGATCTTAACTTGCATTTCGATTTTTTATTCACCTTTTAACGCCTATGCTCTTTTTTTAGTCATATGTGAGTCAAATGTTATCTAAAATGAATTACCACACACCCACACGCACCGGGTGACCCTCCGTCCCTGCGTCCAGATGACGGCTCTGAGCGTGGGCTACATCCAGACCTACAGGGACTCGGTTGACAGTCTAGGAGAGTCTGTGGACATGAGCATAAAGGTGTGTTGGTCAGTCCCCCCGGGAATGTTTTTATCATTGTTCCGACCAAAAATGCTTGATTTTGCAGCGACTTTTCTCAAACTTGCAATGCAATTTGTCAAATTGGATGTGTTTATATTTGCATTAAAATAGCTGGAATTTGCAAAAATGTAAGTAAAAGGAAAAAAAAAAAAATTTTAATAGTGAGTTCATAACCAGTTCATAACTCTTTTGGTTCCCTAATGGTTGAAATACTTCTCTGTTCAAGTTTTGGGTATATGTCAATGCCTGTCACTACTCTACCGTTTTCTCCTTAAAGCAACACTATCACGTTTTTTACCTTAAAAAAAACAGCTTCAGATTCATTTTGATGCTACACTGGGTTGTAATGTGGAGAACGCCACTTCTTTCATTCCCAACCCCCCAACACCTGTTCTTGCACTATGTAACTTTGGTTTACCACCCATGAAACGTGGGAAAGGTGCGGTACGCTTTACACCGCTATGTCACTTCCCTGATCTTTGGTTCCAGTAATTACAGATTTTTTATTTTTTTTGCCTGGTAAGATTTATATTAAAAAAATAATAATTATAAACTTGCCAGTCAAAATCTGGTAATAATGCTCATACGAAACGCAGCCGCTCCACATCCCCAACGACGCGGATGAGATGGGGCCCGTTGTGCGCCCGGCACTCGCCCTTCATTAAACGCACGCCAGCCCTCATTTTCACTGACGCGTGCGAGCCGATCTGCCAGGCCGAGCACATCTGGTACCTACACCGCAGCAGGGGGCCAATGCCTGAGTGCTCGCTGTAGCGGTGAGGTCCGTGCAAGGGCTGCTGTAACCTAAGCTGTACATTATATTTGCGTTTGTAAAATAGACTGTTATTGAAACGTGACTGATAAGGTTTAAATTTTTCCAGTAAAATAAATTATTCTCGAACACCAACCAAGTTTTACGACAGTGGTATTAAAGTGCAATTGCACTCATACTGTAGCGACGCCAAATCCCAAAAGTTATATCGTGCTGCTTTAAATTAAACCATAGTCACATATTAATTGAAATGTTTAATTTCTGTATTAAACTGAATTTGTCACATTAAATATTTATATGATGCATGTCAGATGGTGAAACTGAAAAGTTGGTAGTAATTATTCTTTATAAAATGTCAATATATTGATCTACGATTGTATCTAATCAATATTGAAATTGAATAGTGAGACCCGGCCCTACTGACAGACCCTGTCAGACACCACCGCTGGAAAGTTTGATTGTTAAAATTGTTTTCACATCGGCAGTGTCCCTGTCTCACTGCTTCTTTCCCCCCGCCTGCCCCTCCCTTGCAGGGAATGTACACGCTTATGGCTCGCTGCGAGGAGCTGGATCGCTCCATGCAGCCCATCCACACGCTGGCCGCACAGATCCGCGACATCAAACGTACCCTGGAAGCTCTGGAGGCCGTCTGCAAGTAGCCACGCCCTTGGGATCCCAGCTTCAAAAGACTCAACATCAAGCGCACCCGCGTGCCGAGCGGTGCAGGTATCTACAAGGCCGTTGGCCTGTTATCTCACCGCCCCCGCCAAGTCTGCCCGGCGACCGGTTTCATGAAACTCAAAAGCTTCTCGGGACGCCGCATGTAACGAGACGCTTCGCTACCGCTGGAACACGATTAGAGCTAATCCTCCCTCTCGTCTCACCCAGCCAGCCAATAAGGTTCCACACACACAAATAGCTAAACCTCAACTGCATTATTGGTATTTACAACCGGAGGGCACCTTAAAAAAACAGATTCTCTTTTTCACGGTGCAGCCGAGGAGCCTGTCCTGTACTCCGTCCAGCCCGCTTGGTTCAGATTGCACTGACCTCCGCTGTCCAGGCGGGGGCCATCTTTACTCCTGTTTGCGTCGAGTCTCAACTGAACTGAGGACAAGATGACAATAGCGGCATGATTTGCACAGGAAGTAGGTTATTTTATTTTATTTTTTTGGTAGACCTTTAAATTACACACAGAGTGATACAGGAAAAGGTTTGGAAATATTAAGTATCATGTGGTAACATGAGATGGTAATCCCTGTCATATACCCGTTGAAGTCAGTCATAACTATATTATTTGGTATAATTATAGAGAGAGAAATTGTAACATTTTCTCATCAGCAATTAAAACAACTGCTGCTGGAACTACAAACTGAACATAACTTAAACGTAACATTAAATCAGGAATCTTCTACTAATCCACAAAAAATGCCACTGGTCAAGCAGTGTTACTGGTGTTGAACTGGGAAACTGCTGATTATTTACTACTTAATACTTAGTCATTTCATATATTTTCCCTGTATGTTATCCACTAAAATAACTGTGATTGAAGGGTTGTGTTTATTTATTTTTTAAGCCCTGTGAGACCTACATCTGTGGTTTAATTCATTTTAATTCCTTAATTTTACACAGGCACTGTTTTCTGACATGTATGCTTCATAATGATAATCGTGCTCCAAATGTGGATGTTAAATTGCTCGGTACAATACGATTTAGTGGCAGAGCTGTGAGTCCCCAAAGGAACGCTTCAGCTGAGCATTTGATTCCTCATGTCCTCAAAGTTGAAGCTCAGAGCTCGTACCATGACCAACGTGCTTCACCGTCCGGCCGCTGCTCACATCCCAAACTCAATGTCCATTATTTGGGGTGAGTTTGAAGAGAAACACCCGGTGCTTTATTGACTCTTTAAAGCGGAAGGAATCCCTGTCAGTTAAAATGGAATGATTTGGCTCACATCCTGGAAGATGAAATCCCCCCCACTTTCGCTGTCTTGAACTTAACACCGAACCGGACTCCGGTCACCTGTGTTCAGCCAACAAACCAGGGAGAGATTTGGCGGCCACGCCATTTTTGTTTTGTCTGTTTGTTTTCGTCCCAGAGATGGAAAAGGACGAGAGGAGCAGCCCCGTGCCATGGGGGTAGTCCTGCGGCGCGTCAACCTGTCGACTGCCCTGAGTGAAGGCGCGGTCGACTGCCCTGAGTGAAGGCGCGGTCGACTGCCCTGAGTGAAGGAGCGGTCGACTGCCCTGAGTGAAGGCGCGGTCGACTGCCCTGAGTGAAGGCGCGGTCGACTGCCCTGAGTGAAGGCGCGGTCGACTGCCCTGAGTGAAGGCGCGGTTGACTGCTCTGAATGTTGGGGTTAGGGTTAAGTTTTTAAAGCTGAGAGGTTGAGACAAGGAGCTAGAAGCTTGATGAAAATGTCATGTTTGCTGTTTTTTGCTGAAAGCTTCTGGTTAAAGTGGGTGGCAGTAAATTGACTTAAATTGGGGTAAGGAACTCCTACAAGACCTCCACATCACTTCAAGTCATTTTTTCCAGCCTTCACTGGTTGTGACGTTTATTTGGAATATTTTAACGGCTTGAGCCCCGATACTTTGAGTGACGGTGGATTGCAGAACGCTGGTAGAATTGTCAATATCTCCAATGTCTGCACTGTTTGATGGTGAACTAAGGCAGAAGTACACCTTCTTCTGTTGGCTCGTCAAAACGTTTGGGTCAGTACTTTAACTTATCTCCTGTCACCACACTAGCAACAGTTAATGACCCTAAAAGCCACGTTAACCTGTTTGTTGTGTTTGTAAAAGTCAAACTGGAGTCACCGTGTTTAATGACCATGAGATACGATGACTCATGCATTCTCTTCATGTTGAATAATCAAGTGTTCCTTTAATTGTATGGGCTATAACCAAACTTAAGGTAAGGGGTGACTGACTCTGGTATCTGTTTAAGTCCAGTACAAAGCTAACATCCCCAACAGATTGTGTTCAAAATGGTACTGAAGATTTTCTTTTGTCGTGTACAAGACTTTAAAGGTTTCTTAAGGAGAGCAAAGTGATTATTTGCCCATAGTCATATTCTCTCGAGCCCCAGACTATTTGTTTTTATTCCATAGTCTAAAACGAGTGGATCAGCACTTGGTCAATACTTGAAGTTCTGGACTGTGTATCGGTACCATCAGTAAAAACGTGGTATCAGCGCGTCCCAACTTACTTACAACTGTTCACCACCCGCATTCGACAAAAGCACTTTGAGCAGAAAAAGCGTCCGAATTGTGTTGTGGTGGTGGGGTGGGGGCGGGCGGGGCCGGGCGGGAAGTAAGCTTTAAATGGGGGACAAGATCAGAAACTGCAATGTTTTTGTTTCTACACACACACGCTTTCTGTGATTCTCAAGTTCCATTGTACAATCTGATACGTGTACATATGATCTTTCTGTAATTAAGGAAAAAATGATTTAGCTACCCTTTGTCCTGAGTGTATATTTTAATTAAAAATAACAAATAAATTTACATGAGCTGCAAAAAATAATGTTTTGGCCTCTTTATACAAAAAAACCCCACCTGGTACTATATCCCTGTTTTTCACGTAATGGCGATAGTTAAGACTAAAAAAAATTACTATATCCATGGGGACGTATTCACAGTAGATCATTAATTAGCTGCATCAACAGAAACATCGATTAGAGACACTGGATTGTCCTTTTGTTTTTGAGCCCTGATTGTATCGACCAGCGTGGCCAGAGTCTATTTACCCAATTGTATAAAGGCTCAGACCTCTGAGGGTAGTCAACAGTAAAGGTCCAGGTATAGTACATTAATCAACTGAACAAAAAAGCATTACGTTCATAGGGCACAGGAAGGTTTCTCATCGATTTTTATTAACACTTTATTATTCATCCACCGGGTCCGACAGGACACTTTTAACCCTCTGGTTGCAGCACATTGTCCAGGAGGTTAGCAAGCTCCTGTGACACTCCTCAAAAGGTTTGGAGCTCTGACTCGAGAGCGGAGGTTTCCACAGCAAAAGAAAGAGGTCGGTTATTTGCCAGGACACCTCGTCAATGTATTGATGTCACTTCTATCAGGGAAACGGTGAACTGCTTCACTGACACAAACAACCGTGTCATATTTGGACCCATTGTAGAAAGTGGGATTTCAAACTGTTTCCAAACTGGCGAATAGGTTGTTCTTCTACACATCACCACATATACTCACAAAACATAACACCTTCAGAGTTATGTTTTGGTCTGAGAGCTAACAAAAGGTTTTGATAACTAAAAAGTCAAAGAAAATGTCAAAGAATCAAGTTTGAAGTCATCAATCTCTACTGTTCCTTTTAATTTGCTGCCTGTTCACTAACTTCTAGGGTCCAGGAATAGAACAATCAACAGCATTGAAGGTCCGTTTGGGGACACTGGAAAGCTGCTCTCATTTCATGGCTTTCTGGTAAACATCTTGGGCCTGGTTTGCAAGTTCTGCTTCCTTCTCCTCAATGTTTTTTGCTTTTTGTTTTTTTCTGGAAATGTCCAACGTGTTATGATGAATGTGTTTTGTTGCTTTCCCTGTCTGCAGGGAGGTCAAAGTGCACGGGTGAAGATCGATTGTCGTCATCAAGGACACTTTAGCAGAGCAGATACTTGCTTGACCCTTCACTTTCTATTCTTAGTCCGATCATTAATGGTCTAGACTGAGGCCTTTGGCCACCAGCAACAGTAGCAGGGTCACTACTGGGGCACTTGGTTTTGTACTATGGTCCGTTGGTACTTCTAATGAAGGCTTTTGGCTTCCAGTGGCAGATGTGCTGCTGCCCCATAGTTCAGTAGGTGAGGTACTCTTTACAGTAGAAGCTTCCGTAGGCCCCACCGTGTCCCCAGTCTTGGCTATTTCCGTCGCCCCGACAGAGGCTCCGTCTTTGGGGGGCTGCTGGTCTGAGGTGGACTTGTCTGAAGTCACAAACCACTGGCACTGGAAGTCCCTCTTCCACATCTCTGCAGGGTCTGGCTCCTCGGGCTGAGTAGCAGTGACTGGCTGGTCTGTGCCTGCGGCTGCTTCTGGCTGATGACGAAAATAATGAAATCAAATAATATTTATTCTGGCCATAAATACTGTGGAAACAATGGTGATCATGGGCACCCATGAATGTGTCTCACACGTGGTTTGATTTAATAAAATAAACATTTAATAATATGTGTAGAAATACATCTAGTAGACCTTTAATATATTTAATATATCATTCTCTGGCATAGACACGGATGACTTTAGGTCATTCTCATTAATAACTTTCTGTGTGTATAAGGGTTGTTGGACAACCAAGGTGTCAACAGACTGAATCACAGGGCTGTTTCTGATTAATGCTGTCTTTTGAGAGGAGCTGCAACTTTAAATTAGTAGTGCACATACGGACAAGTCAATCCCAAACGAAAATCTTCATTAAATCTGAAAGTTCAGATGCCAAAAACATAACTATCTTTCAAACAAATTAATTTTCAACCCCATTAAAAGTGTCATTTTCAGAAAGTAAACTTATACGTTTTCTGGGAACCAGATGGATCTGCAGCTCATGTTTCATTTGCCATGCAGAATACGTCCGGCCACCCTCCCGTTCAAACACATTTCCACCAATCACAACTGTTTATCTAATATTGGGCGGAGTTGATACGATGACGATGCAGAAGAGAGCCGTTGACACACCTTAACAAGATGGCTGCTGCGGAACGTTCCGTTTAATCCGTTATCTATTAAACATCTGTTGTAAATCTGTGGTCTATTTCATAATCTCAGAAAAAAGTAGATATTAAGTAATGACGATGATTGATTGATGATTGTTAAGTAATGACAGTAATGTGTAATGAAGGACCATAAACTGTATGTATGCTTTACTTCAAAATGTTCTTTTTTTTCTAGACATCCTTATACACTGATCAGCCACAACATTAAAGCTCCACTAATAAACACTACTGTAATACTGTGTAGCTCCCCCTTGTGTCCCCAAAACAGCTGTGAGGTGGAGGCAGTGACTCCACCAGACTCTGAAGGTGTCCTGTGGCATCTGGCACCATGAAGTTAGCAGCAGATCCTTTAAGTCCTGGAAGTTGGAGGTGTTGCCCCCATGGATCGGGCTTGTTGTTCCAGCACATCCCATAGATACTCCATTGGATTGAACTCTAACCCCACCCATCCACATGAGGTAGAATAAAAGGTTGATTCATGAGACCTCCACCTGCTTCCATTGCTCCAGGGTCCAGTTGTGACACTCACATCCATTGTGTCCATTGTAGGTGCTTTCAGGGGTGGACAGGGGTCAGCATGGACAGTGTGAGCTCCCATACGCAGCAAGCTGCCATGCACTGTGTGTTCTACACCTTTCTATCACAGCAACATTCACTTTTCAACACTTTGTGCTACAGTAGTTCTTCTGTGGCATCAAACCAGACGGACTACATTTACATTTAGTCATTTATCAGACGCTTTTATCCAAAGCGACTTACAAGGGAGAATAACATTCAAGCTACATTGTGACAGAGACATTAGTGTAACAATAAATACTGCTAGGTAGTGCTAAATACTTGTAAGTTAAGAGAGGAGGTACTCTCTGAAGAGCTGGGTCTTCAAGTGCTTCTTAAAGACAGAGAGGGAGGTCCCTGCTCTGGTGGTTTTTGGCAGCTCGTTCCACCAACGTGGAACTACAAATGAGAATAACCTGGATTGCCGTGGTTGTACGGCCGGCAGAGCCAGGCCACGCTCATTTGATGAGCGCAACATCCGGGGGGTAACGTGCTTTTACGAGAGCATTTAAGTAGGTGGGAGCATTCCCAGCAATCACTCTGTAGGCCAGCATCAGAGACTTGAACTTGATGGTAACCAGTGGAGCTCAATGAGCAGCGGAGTGACATGTGCCCTCTTTGGCTGGTTGAACACCAGTCGCGCCGCCGCATTCTGTACCACCTGCAGTGGCTTCACCGCACAGCCAGTGAAGCCACTGCAGATGATACAGAATGGACTAGACCTGGCTCCCCACGTGCATTAATGAGCCTTGGCCCCGTGACCCTGTGGCCGGTTCAGCAGTCGTCCTTCCTTGGACACTTTTGGTAGTAACCACTGCAGAGCGGGAACAGCCACAAGACCTGTGCTTGTGGAGATGCTCTGACCCAGTCGTCCAGCATCACAATGTGCTCCTTGTCAAAGTGGCTCAGATCCTTACGCTGCTTCAACACATCAACTTCAACAACTCACTCTTCACCTGCTGCCTCATATATATATCATATAAAACACTATGTATAATAATAATGTATAACAGTATATATATATATATATATATATATAACACTCTACATATAATAATAATAATATATAACACTATACATATAATAATATATAACACTATATATATCATAATATATAACAGTATATACTGTATATAATAATATAGTATACAACACTGTATATATAATTATAGTAAATAACAGCATATACATAATAATAATAATTAATAATATATAACAGTATATATATAATAATATATAAAAGTATACAATATAATAATATATAAAACATACTGTGTGTGTGTGTGTATATATATATATATTAAAAAAATCAGGGGTGCACTTTACTCTTTTGGTCTTAGTCTTTTTTTTAATACATTTGCTCCATGACCCACCTCACAGGATGAACTAAATAGAGGGATACATGGACAACGTGACACGTACTTTAATTCCAATTGAAAATGAATAAAAGCAGTACAACAAAATGTCTGTTCTTTAAAGCCCCATAGTATGTAACTTTCTAATTTAATGACTGCTCTTCAAGCACTGAAAATCAAATGAAATGACATTCTTTTTGACAACAAGTTACTGCTATTTAAAAGCACTAAAAGTTGGGTTACCCTACAGGATGACATCATCATCATCATCATCATCATCATCATCACTCCCCTCCTGACCGTCTTCCTCTATTTCAAAAACAGGAGAAGATGCAGATGTGCTCGTCCTGCTCCTTTCTCCCTGCTTCAGTCTGCGATCAGCTGTTTGCCTCCACAAATCAACAGCTGCTTGGGGTCAAAGGTCACTGTTGTGAACTTAGACAACAGGATGTGCATAAGAGGTGAGAGGCCAGAGTCTGAGAGGCAGGATCTCTACTTGTTTTTAATTATATTGAGATGTGAAAACCCCCTCTTACATGCAGTACTGCTCAAGGGCAGTGTCAGGGACAACAGAAGGACTTTCTGACTGTTGGACAAACTGCTGCTCGTCTTCACTGCATTGAGCAGGTCGTGCACCGAGGAGGCTGCCAGACGCTTTGCAGCTCGCTTTAAACGCATCCACTCTCTTCAAGTGGAGTCTCTGTCAACAGACATGCTGCTTCATATTTCTCAAGGACGTCACTAAGTGTTGTGTTGCCAGAACTGGAGGTCGTTCATTTCAAGAGGCCAAGTTGTAGGATCAAAAATCAAAAAGTGATCACATGACTTGAGGGATTCAAATCTGCTTTCAAACTCATGAATTAGAGCTCTCAACACGTCAACCTTGTCCCTGTCAGCATCAGCATGGGACACAGTCTCCTTCCTCTACTTGCCCTCACTGTCCATCAGGAGTGTCAGCTGTCTAATCGCCACCATGAGCTCATCTCTGCAATCACCAAACCTGAGGGAGGTGAACTGTAAAATGTTCCCAATATCAAGCAGTTGAAGTTGGCCAGGAAACAAGGGAAATGCTCTGTGCGGATGTGTTTTAGGCTGCTGTCATCACTTGTTGCCACTTGAATCTCAACGGCTGGTCACATTCTCCATATTTCAACAGAGTCTCCTGTCTCCATGCAGACCGTCTGAAGTTGTGAAATGATCCTAGTGTGACACAAGCGATGCCTTTCTCCTCAGATCTTCGTAGGTTGTGAGTCTTTTTTGGTTGGATTTGTTTTGCACCCCCTTCCTGTAAGTACAAGCTTAGCAACTTTACGATGGGTTGATTACATGACTCACATTATGGGGCCGTACCATCAGCTGACTTGGGGCAGTTCTCCAGGGCGTGGGCGCTGCACATGAGATGCAAAAGGGAATCCCTGAAGTCCACCGTTTGACCTCATTTGGGAACGACCCCGCTGTGAATTCCAACGTTGACAGCGGCTCCGTGGGTGCGCGCTGAGACCAACTTTGTGTTCCATTCCGCTGAACCACGCACAGGGAGCACTTGCACAAGTGCGTCCACGGCGTCCTGGGCTGCTCCATTGGCCCCAAATTCATTCATCCAAGGAAATCTGAGCTGAATTCTCTGTTACTGGACACACAAACAATGTACACAATTTCCTGCTCTGTTGTTATATCTTGGGATCCATCGGAATCCTTTTTCACTCAATGCTGAACTTATGGTCTGTGCAATGCTCTGCATGATACGCCACCCCCCCCCCCCCCTTCTCGTGAATGATGAGCGAACCTGACGTGAAGTCCAAGCCTCTTGAGAAGCCGAACATCCTCTTGATATCAGCACAGAGGACCAGCATGTCTCCAGAAGAAACCCTTCCACGGTGCTCCATGCTGCTCTTCGTTCAGTTTGCCGAGCGGCCGCTGGGTCTGGTCCTGGCTGCGCCATCACTTGCACGACTTCCTGCTGCTGCTGCTGCTGTTCGCCTGCTTATCAGAAGCTGGATGATTGAAGGTTTTAGTCCCTGTATAGAAGGTGCTGTTTTCATCCAGAGTTGGATTTTCACGCCGTGGTTTGCTCCACATCTGGGTGCGGGCGTTGTTGGTTTGAAGCCAGAAGACCTCCTGCCGACACTTCTTCCAGAACACGCGTCTTTTGGGTTCAGGTCCAGTCTGGCGGGTTTTTTTGGAGGTGGAGGAACACCAACGTTTTTGCTTAATGGAACTTGCTTCTTGGACATTTTGATGAATGGAGAAAGTCCTAAAAGCAATGGCTTATACTCCGCACTTCAGTCCAATGTTTTGTACTATCTGTACCAAAATGTTAGGTACGCAAACGCGCGTTACAACATCTGATCTGGCGTGCATCGTTTATTTTGATAGCGCATGGGCACCCCTGTTTATATTAATAATAATATCATCGTTTGACCAGCGATGGACATTTATCACCTGGTCCCCGGGCGCGTCCACGTACGCTGCCCACTGCTCCTGGCTGTGGCCCCGGAGGAAGGACAAGCCAGGATGGGTCAAAAGCAGAGGAGCCATTTCCACCATCAAAGCATGTGCGTGTGTGTGTGTGTGCAAGCATGTGTTGTAGTGTGGTGTGTTGCGTGACGAATAAAGACTTTTTTCTTCTTCTTTCTTCTAATATATAACAGTATATATATATAATAATAATAATATATGGCACCCCTTGACAGGTGCCATTGGAACCAGATGATCAATGTATACATTCACTTCACCTGTCACTGGTTTCATGTTGTGGCTGATGGGTGTGTTTTCTATCATGTCCAGATGGTCCAGATGTGTTTTCTACTTCCTGGCTGCATCTGCCTCTCCTCTGTCTCTCTGTACCTTCCCAATCTTTCATCCTTTTCCTGGACTCTTGAGATTGAAATATCTAAATGTTAAATTTTATATCCAAGCGTGTATCTGCGTTACCTTCTCTGTGACTTTCTCCACCACCTCGGAGGAAGAAGGCGAGAGGTGGAGGTAGGCGGAGTTTGCAGGATTTTGACGGACGCATCGACCCCTCCCCTGGCACAGGGAGCTGGAACAGAGATGCGTCGCCGTGGTAACATTCATGGAGTAAGGCCCCAACAACTGACGGACGAACTCTGCCAAGTCTGAGCACTCCCTCTGGTGGGCAGACAGATGGACGGACACCAGACGTTGGTGTTTTTAGTTGTGTTGAGATGCAGAAGCAGACAGGATCATAACGGACGCCAACTGAGAATAAAGTCAATTTGCTCCCACTTGTTCCGGAACGAGTTGCTAATTGACACAAAAGGTGCCGTTAATACAAAACGGTGATACCACAGCTCATTCAAACGGGTGTCATCAGAATGACAGTTTAAATTACTTGAATTGTTTGTTTGAAAATAACCGGTTTTTAGACAGACGAAAAGAGCCAATCAGCTGCACTGAGAGTTTCACTACACGACTCAACCCAGGGTAGTAGAGTCATGTTGTGATGCCAGATGTTTACGATAAGATAGAGATGGAGATATACAAACCCCAATTCCAATGATGTTGGGACGTTGTGTAAAACGTAAATAAAAACAGAATACAATGATTTGCAAATTCTTTTCAGCCCATATTCAATTGAATACACTACAAAGACAGGATATTTAATGTTGAAACTGATCAACTTTATAATTTTTTTGCAAATATTCACTAATTTTGAATTTGATGCCTGCAGCACGTTCCAAAAAGCGGGGACAGGGGCAACAAAAGACTGAAAGTTGAGGAATGCTCAAAAAAACACCTGTTTGGAACATTCCACAGGTGAACAGGTTAATTGGAAACAGGTGAGTGTCATGATTGGGTGTAAAAGCAGCGTCCCCGAAAAGCTCAGCCGTTCACAAGCAGGGATGGGGCGAGGTTCACCACTTTGTGAACAACTGCGTGAGCAAATAGTCCAACAGTAAAAGGAAAACATTTCTCAATGTTTAATTGCAAGAAATTTGGGGATTTCATTGGAATCTACACTCCATAATATCATCAAAAGATTCAGAGAATCTGGAAAATCTCTGCACGCAAGCGGCAAGGCAGAAAACCAACATCGGATGCCTGTGACCTTCTACCACTCAGGCGGCCCTGCATTAAAAACCGACATCATTCTGTAAGGGATATTACCACGTGGGCTCAGGAACACAGCTCGCCGCTACATCTACAAGTGCAAGTTAAAACTCTACCATGCAAAGCCAAAGCCATATATCAACAACACCCAGAAACATCGCCGGCTTCTCTGGGCCCAAGCTCATCTGGGATGGACTGACGCAAAGTGGTAAAGTGCTGTGGTCCACATTTCAAATCGTTTTTGGAAGTCATGGACGTGGTGCCCTCCGGGCCAAAGAGGAAAAGGATCGTCCACATTGTTATCAGCGCAAAGTTCAAAAGCCAGCATCTGTGATGCTGTCGGGGGTGGTAGTGCCCGTGGCATGGGTAACTTGCACATCTGTGAACGCAGCATTAATGCTGAAAGGTACAAACAGGTTTTGGAGCAACATATGCTGCCACCAAGCAACGTCTTTTTCAGGGACGTCCTGCTTATTTCACAACAGAGACCACGGACTGTCGAGCCACTGAAGTGGTACATCAAGCAAGAACAGGAAAGAATTCCACCGACAAAGCGTCAACAACTAGTCTCCTCAGTTCCCAAACGCTTATTAAGTGTTGTTTAAAGGAAAGGTGATGTAACACAGTGGTAAACAGGCCCCTGTGCCACCTTTTTTGGAACATGCTGCAGGCATCAAATTCAAAATGAGTGAATATTTGCAAAAAAAACAATAAAATTGATCAGTTTGAACATTATATATTGTCTTTGTAGTGTATTCAATTGAATATAGGTTGAAAAGGATTTGCAAATCATTGTATTCTGTTTTTATTGACATTTTACACATTGTCCCAACTTCATTGGAATTGGGGTTTGTAGATGGTTACATTTTAGAAATCAGTATGACATCACAAACACTCTTGCCGAACCTCGTACCTCAGTCTTGGGTCCCTCTCTTTCCCAGACAACCACGCCTGCGGCCCCCATCGCTGCACTCTCTCCGATGGTGTTGACCAAGTCTGCCTGCACAAGTTACACAAGTCATTTGAATAGTCCTATTGGTCATAAAAACTCATCAAATGTTGCTCGGCCAATCGAGTGAGAAAATCTGATGTGTGCCCAGCGGTGGAAGGGTGAATATGTTGTATTTCTCACCGGTGACAGGAAGGTGTTGGTGGAGGTGTACATGCTCTTCACCAGTGGGAACACAGGCAGATCGTACGCTGTCCCAGCCAGAGACGACACTCTCACTGCTTCTCTGACCTGGTTGGATAAATACATCCTGGCCCCTGACGTCCCGCCCTGATGGAGAATGAATAATTGTATGTATGTACGTTGACAGTCGTGCCACAGTATATTACGATCAGATTCAAACTCCATGTACAGAGGAATATTAAGATAAAAATTCGAAGCATTTTGTATCTGACAACGCAATTCGAACCTGCAGCTTCTCCAAGGCGAGCAGCGGGTAGATGGCAGAGCATCGTCTCCAGAGCCACAGCAGTTCTTCATTCAGGGCCGTCTCAGCGGCAGCGCACCGACCCGTGTAATTGGCCAACAGGGTCTGGGCCGGATCTCCGTTGTAGCAGTTGGGGTAAGGGGAGACGCCCCACAATGCCTTGGGGCGCAGGCGGTGGACCTCCCTCAGAGTCTCCGTCAGCATGGACTGGGCCGCCGTCTCAAAGTCCACCTGCGTGACACCGCCCACACAAATGACTCGTTATGATCCTTCTCCTCCTGATCCTCCTCCTTTTACTGACTGGTCTCCATCAGTCACTACCAGGTTATTACTAAAATACTGAGAAAACCAACATATGGTCATTAATTGGCAATGCCTAATAATCTACAGCTCTACATTACAAGCCCATTTCGGGCATGATGTACTTAAAACATAGGCAGATCTGGAAAGATAACTTACAGATCCCTAATGTAAGAATTGTTCTTTGTATTAGAAATTTGATTTGATAATTAAACAACCAAATATATATCCGTCAGTATATTGACAAAAATAAATAAAAAACAAAATCAAACATTTCCTTCTTCCCTGGCAGGAAACTGTTAATTTCAGCTGCAAAAAACTCTAGTGGAAATCAACCATAGAAATACCCAACAAAGGAAGTCAAAGACTAATAAAATAAAATAAGACTACATACCTGCATTTCCTGTATACCTTTATAGACTATACCAAACTCCACCTCACCTGTGCCCACTTCTCCACCCTGTCGGGCGTCCAGTCAGGGAAGAAGGCCTTCAGCAGAGCCCTGGAGGCCTCCAGGTACACTGCCTGCTTCTCCCTGTTCCTCACCCATTGGGGGGCCCACTCCTTCCAACGCAGCACCCCCAGCCCCAGGTACCTCGGGGCGGGAAGCGCTGACACCACGTCCTCCCTGGTCTTCTGGAGGTGGGAGTCCAGTTTGGTGTGTTGCGGCAAACCTCGGTTAACCGCTGTGTCCCGGTCTATGAAATAAGGATAATTCCCGAGAGTGTCTTCGTAGAAAAGAGCCACGCGGCCTTCACGTTCCATCCTGAAGGAGGCGGGATCGGGTCGGCCGGAGCAGGAAGAGTCGGGAATGCCCCAGAAGATGATGAAGGGTTGGCCGGAGAGGAGAGGGGGCCGGGCGGGACGTGGGGGGCCAGCCAGGCCTGGGTGAGGGCATGTTAAGAGGAGGAGGAGGAGGAGGAGGGGAAGGAGAGGTAGAAGAAGTGGTTGGGTGCTCGAGGTGAACGTTCTGGCTGATACGTGAGTTCTGGACTTGTTACACTTTAGTTTGGTTCCTGACTTGGCTTCCTGGTTCAAGTTGCATTTCGGCTCGTCCCAGGCCATCGGAGCAGCCAACAGTCTGTCCTCCTAATCCTTGGGGACCTCAGGGCCAATCATGTTCCTGGAGAAGAGGGGAAGAGCCGACACCTCATCGGGTCAGTGTTACTATAACTATTGACCTGCCAGTCAAAAGTAACTCCTGTCCAGTCAGACATGGATGGTGCAAGCTTGTTTTCATTGATTTACTCAACTGGCCTTTAGTCTCAGTCAACCGTTCACAGGCTGTCTACAGGTCTCCAAAACGTCTTCAAATGTCTGAAATTGAGTTTTGCTACAGTTTTGGTCCTTAAAAGTAATTTGAAGATCTTACATTTGAATTGATGTGCTCTTGTGGAGAAAAGGAATAGATTTATTTCAGTTCCTAATCCCTTACCTTCACCGACACAGTTCTAACAAGTCATAGAATCATGGGCTTCATAACCTTCTCTGTTTCCATCTGGTACTAACCACCTTGTTTAAAAATGCTTTGAAGATGATGCCGATAAAAGTTGTGCAATGGCTACAACTAATACTACAACTACGACAAATAACGAATACTACTAATACTTCCCTCACATGAAGCTGTTTTTAACTCATGTCCTCACCGCACTCCTGGTACAGGATGAAGAATCAATAAAGAATTGGAGATAAAAAGCTGTTGTTCTCAGGTGTCTCACACAACAGAGAAGCAGCAGATAAAACAATCCCAGCTATGACGATACGATACTGTCATGATACGATACTATCACAGTACAATACTTCAAGATACAGTGCTGTTACGATACGATGCTGTCACGATATGATACTATCACAGTACGATACTGTCACGATACGATGCTGTCACGATGCGATGCTGTGACGATACGATGCTATCACGATATGATACTGTCATGATACGATACTATAGCGGTACGATACTTCACGATACCGTGCTGTTACGATACAATGCTGTCGTAATACGATGCTGTCACAATACGATGCTATCACGGTACAATACTGTCATGATACGATGCTGTTACGATACGATGCTGTCGCGATGCGAGGCTGTGACGATACGATGCTATCACGATACGATACTGTCACAATACGATGCTATCACGGTACGATACTGTCACAATACGATGCTGTTACGATACGGTGCTGTCACGATGCAATGCTGTGACGATACAATGCTATCACGGCACGGTACTGTCATGAAACTATACTATCATGGTACGATACTTCATGATACAGTGCTGTTGTGACGATACAATGCTATCATGG
Source organism: Zeus faber (assembly GCF_960531495.2). NCBI lineage: Eukaryota > Metazoa > Chordata > Actinopteri > Zeiformes > Zeidae > Zeus > Zeus faber. The sequence goes on along the minus strand of NC_137194.1, from coordinate 632,500 downwards.
TACGATACTGTCATGATACTATGCTATCACAATGCGATGCTATCACGATGCAATGCTATCACAAAACGATATTGTCACGATATGCTACGATACACAACCCCATCGCATCACGACCGCAACCCCTAAAAAGGCAAAAAGAAGGAGTTATGTATTTATTCGCTGCGTTGTTGTCACTTTCACAGAATTTGACAACTGAGATGAAACAATGTACAACGACAAAGCTGTCCAATGTTTAAATGAGGTCTTAAAATATATAAAATATTCAGTCAATACTCTTTCTTCAATTGTTATATTAAAGTGTAATATGAGGAAACCTGCTTCCCTTAAACATGGGAGTGAATGAAGAAATAGGATTAAATCCACCCCCCAGTAACTGAATCTAATTCCAATAAGTAACCAGTCACGTTCAATTTCTCACGTTTATAACCAACATATTTCATGAAAATGGGTTCAGAATGAAGTTTGCATCTCTCAATACACATGATATTTATTTACTCGTGGATCTTGACCGTTCCAATATGGCAGACAAACCCACGCATGGCAGCGACATCGTCTGTATCCACAGCTCATTCCTGACGTGTGGTAAAGCAGCAGCAGCACCACAGCACGACGCACCGTAAAACAATCACTGCTTCAGAGTCAAACACAGCACACATTGGTCGTGTCTGTCTTCTTTTCACTGCAACTCTGCATCCATATTTAGGAAATTTTTACTTCAAAAAGTAACACTATAATTGTTAAATTTTACAATGAATGCGAGTCATACGGATCAACTACGTTCCATTACAATTGCAAGAGAAAGTATCATGATATATATTCCACTTTCAATATTTTGTCTCACCTCTAGTCCCTAGTTTAAATATCAAGGCCTTGTGCAGCAGAACAGAAATATGCAGATTCCTTCTCGATGTTGATGATCACTTTTTATAGAGACAGGTCTGAGCAAAGAGACAGGTCTGAGCAAAGAGACAGGTCCGAGCAAAAAGAGAGGTCCGAGCAAAAAGAGAGGTCTGAGCAAAGAGACAGGTCTGAGCAAAGAGACAGGTCTGAGCAAAGAGAGAGGTCTGAGCAAAAAGAGAGGTCTGAGCAAAGAGACAGGTCTGAGCAAAGAGACAGGTCTGAGCAAAGAGAGAAGTCTGAGCAAAAAGAGAGGTCTGAGCAAAGAGACAGGTCGCAGAAAAGAGACGGATGGATAGATGGATAGACAGACAGACAGACAGATAGATAGATAGATAGATAGATAGATAGATAGACAGTGGAACCGTGGACATGTTGTAATTTCTCATCATCTCAGCTTTAGCCCCTCTTTCTCATTTCTACGAAGCCATAGAAAGAAGATGGTGCGAGACCCTCAAGGAAGATGGCGTGAGACCCTCAAAGCTGCTCAAACAAAAAAAGAGTTTGTGTGGTGCAGCCATGGAGGTTCAGCAGCACTTGGAAAATAATAAATTATGCTCAAATGTTAAATCTTTAAAGGTCAAAACAGTAAATTACATTGAGGTGTGTTGGCTTTAAAAACGATCAATGCATCCTGTCTGAGGTGTCTGTCTGCGTGGAGCTTTTAACCGTCTCCCTCTACCTCCAAAGGCATGATGGGAAATGCCAATGTGTTGCATTCAGGATGTCTGTGGCCTCACGCCGCTGGGAGACTCTGACCGCTGATGAAACAGAGTTTTCAAGGCTTCTTGAAGGTTCTGTCACTTCCCTCAGCGTCGGCATGAATTCAAATATCACATCTGCACACCAAAGAGACAGGTCTGAGCAAAGAGACAGGTCCGAGCAAAGAGACAGGTCCGAGCAAAGAGACAGGTCCTAGCAAAGAGACAGGTCCGAGCAAAGAGACAGGTCGCAGCAAAGAGACAGGTCGCAGCAAAGAGACAGGTCGCAGCAAAGAGACAGGTCCGAGCAAAGAGACAGGTCCGAGCAAAAAGACAGGTCCGAGCAAAGAGACAGGTCGCAGCAAAGAGACAGGTCCGAGCAAAAAGACAGGTCCGAGCAAAGAGACAGGTCCGAGCAAAGAGACAGGTCGCAGCAAAGAGACAGGTCCGAGCAAAGAGACAGGTCGCAGCAAAGAGACTAGTCGCAGCAAAGAGACAGGTCCGAGCAAAGAGACAGGTCCGAGCAAAGAGACAGGTCCGAGCAAAGAGACAGGTCGCAGCAAAGAGACAGGTCCGAGCAAAGAGACAGGTCGCAGCAAAGAGACAGGTCCGAGCAAAGAGACAGGTCCGAGCAAAAAGACAGGTCCGAGCAAAGAGACAGGTCGCAGCAAAGAGACAGGTCCGAGCAAAGAGACAGGTCGCAGCAAAGAGACTAGTCGCAGCAAAGAGACAGGTCCGAGCAAAGAGACAGGTCCGAGCAAAGAGACAGGTCCGAGCAAAGAGACAGGTCGCAGCAAAGAGACAGGTCCGAGCAAAGAGACAGGTTGCAGCAAAGAGACAGGTCGCAGCAAAGAGACAGGTCCGAGCAAAGAGACAGGTCCGAGCAAAGAGACAGGTCGCAGCAAAGAGACAGGTCCGAGCAAAGAGACAGGTCGCAGCAAAGAGACAGGTCCGAGCAAAGAGACAGGTCGCAGCAAAGAGACAGGTCTGAGCAGAGAGACAGGTCCGAGCAAAGAGACAGGTCCGAGCAAAGAGACAGGTCGCAGCAAAGAGACAGGTCCGAGTAAAGAGACAGGTCGCAGCAAAGAGACAGGTCCGAGCAAAGAGACAGGTCGCAGCAAAGAGACAGGTCTGAGCAGAGAGACAGGTTGTGCAGACCAGGTGGAGGAGATGTGACAGTGAGAGAAAGTGGTGTTTTCATGATAGGTCGTCCTCTTCCACCGTCTGGATCAACCAATCAGTATCCTACAGAACCAGGGCCGGTGGTCAAGGCTCTGCTGGTGGCAGAGGGGACGCTTGTGGCTTCCCCCAAGGGATGGATGAAGAGGCATCTATTAATGACTAACCAGCACCTTGGCTGGACATCCCTCACTCTCCTTCTCTCCTTCCCTCCTTCCCTCCTTCTCTCCCTCCCTCCCTCTCTCCTTCCCTCCCCCCCTCTCCCTCTGTCTCTTGGTCTGTTTCATAGTTGGCGGGAGGTTCTTCAGGCACCTCACACTTTTTTCATTTCACTTTTTAAAATCTTAATTGATGTCAGGAGACGAACTTAAAAATACTAATCATCATCATCATCACCATCATCATCATCATCACCACCATCATCATCACATCATCACCATCATCATCATCATCATCACTATCATCACCATCATTATCATCATCATCATCATCATCTTTATCGTCGTCATCATCATCATCATCATCATCATCATCATCACCATCATCATCATCATCACCACCATCATCATCACATCATCATCATCACCATCATCATCATCACCACCATCATCATCACATCATCATCATCATCATCACCACCATCATCATCACATCATCATCATCACCATCATCATCATCATCATCACCATCACCATCATCATCATCATCATCATCATCATCTCATCATCATCACATCATCACCATCATCATCATCATCATCACTATCATCACCATCATTATCATCATCATCATCTCATCATCATCATCATGATCGACGCGGATCTCGGATTGTCTCGCTGACATATCCACATAGATGATGGATCATCATCTTTAACGGCCAAACAAGGTATTTATCACAACATCGATATTAAAATCGACTCTCTATCTCTTGTTCCTACCAAGGCTGCAAGGAATCTAGGTGTCATTATTGATGACCAACTGACATTCTCGGACCATGTTGCCGCAGTCTCCCGGTCCTGCCGCTTCGCACTATTCAACATCCGAAAAGTCAGGCTGTACCTGAGCCAATATGCCACTCAACTGCTGGTACAAACCTTGGTGATGTCCCGTCTCGACTACTGCAACGCCCTCTTAACAGGCTTGAGGCCTGTGCGGTGAAGCCACTGCAGATGATACAGAATGCGGCGGCGTGACTGGTGTTCAACCAGTCAAAGAGGGCACATGTCACTCCGCTGCTCATTGAGCTCCACTGGTTACCATCAAGTTCAGGTCTCTTATGCTGGACTACAGAGTGATTGTTGGGAATGCTCCCACCTACTTAAATGCTCACATGTTGCCCCCCGGATGCTGCGCTCGTCAAATGAGCGTTGCCTGGCTCTGCCGGCCGTACAACCACGGCAATCCAGGTTATTCTCATTTGTAGTTCCACGTTGGTGGAACGAGCTGCCAAAAATGACCAGAGCAGGGACCTCCCTCTCTGTCTTTAAGAAGCACTTGAAGACCCAGCTCTTCAGTGAGGACCTCCTGTCCTAACTTACAAGTACTTAGCACTACTTAGCAGTATTTATTGTTACACTAATGTCTCTGTCGCAATGTAGCTTGAATGTTATTCTCTCTTGTAAGTCGCTTTGGATAAAAGCGTCTGATAAATGACTCAATGTAAATGTAAATGTAATCATCGTCATCGTCATCACCATCTTGTTCACAGCAAAACATAGCTGCAAGTTTTGCTGAATAGATAAATAACCATGGAAAAAGGTTCTTGAAAGACCTCAAATGTGAGAGTGGTCTTTACCTGAGGAGATGAGTTCTCACATCAACTAAATGTAAACAACAACATAAACAACAATGGCTTCAAGTTGAAAAACTATATTTCTTAGGTTTTCCCAATTTAAAATGGATGAAAAAAATTTGGATGAAAATTTAAAATAGTAAAATTGTCACATATTCAATGGGTAAACTTTATTTGGTGTATTATCTTTTAAATAAAATAAAATATTTTTTAGATGTAATCATTTTATTATTATACCATAATTTCATGTACTTGTAGGGTTATTCATTAAGCACACAAGAGACAAAAAACAAATCACATTATTTGTATTGTCGTTTTTGCACCTCAGGGTTTCCTGCCACCGCCACAAATGTTGAAACTAATTTGCAAATTAAACAACAATGTTAAAGCATATTTCATATCATTCATAAAGTACATTCATACATTTTAAACCTGTTTAACAAGTGCATATTATATATATATAAAATATTGATATCTTGAATCGCGGTACTCTCCTAAGAGTATTTTTATTTTGCTTTAATACCATAATAACTGCAATTTATTCCGCTCTTATTTTGTAAATACTGAGATGACTGTAATCCCTCCCTCCAGCGCCTTGGCCGCTCGCCCTGAATGGTAAACACAGATAATTGGTTGATCTGAGCAGACTAATCTCGTGGTGTGTGTTTACTACTACACATGGGGGATGGTGGCTCAGGAGGGAGAGCTGGTGGTCTAGTCATCTAAAGGTTGCTGGTTGGATCCCAGGCTCCTCCTGCAGGCATGCTGTAGTGTCCTTGAGCAAGACACTTAACCCCTCATTGCTCCTGATGGCTGCGTCCGTCGGTGATTGAACAATTGTAAGTGGGTTTGGATAAAAGCGTCTGATCAATGAAATGAAATGTAATGTACTAGTGTGTCTGCAGGGGGCCCCGCGGACCGGTGTTCTGTGTTCGGTCCCACCGCAGCAGAGCGCGGCGGCTTGGATTTCCTGCTTTTTCAGCCCGGAAAATAAAATAAAACTCGCCGGAGCGTCGGACCCGATCATCCGTTGCACCGCCACGAGCGAGGAGCACATTTCCACTTTTAAATTCAATGTTCAAATCTCTTAAACTGATTGAATTGGTGGAATATCGTTTAGTTGAGGCTTTCTCTCTCCTTTCTCTTTCTCTCAAATTCAAATTTGCTTTATCTTCGTGACAATAGTTGTTTGTCAAAGCATTACAAGTATGCATGTTATGGTTATAATAACAGACATAAAATTACAAGAAATGCATGTTATGGTTATAATAACAGACATAACATAATGTCAATTGGATAAGTTTGGGTCACAGCAAATTCCATTCATTTTGGTTGTAAAAGAGGGATGTTGGTTGCATCAGGCTTGAAGGACACCTGCATCACTGCTGAGAAGGCTTTAAGGAGCGTTCCCACCAGGAACCAGGAGGCTGAGCCTCAAACAGACCATGTTGACATTTATTCATCATATTTTTAACCCCTTAGAGCGGGGTGTGTGTGTGTCTGCCCAACGTGGCGGAAATGATTCAATGCCATCAGGTTGGTACGAGGGATGGAATGATTTACTCATCCACTTATTTGTTAGTTTGTTTATGATGGATCACAGTGTTATTTCGGACATTCTCTTCTTGTTCGTTGGTAAATCCAACACAACTTTTCGTGTCTGAGTGGAGAACACGTGGAAGTGCAAACTTCAGCGTCGTTAAACTTTCCCTTTTAAAGGAATTGTAAAGAAGTTGAAAACGTCCTGTTGTAAAAAAAGACGAATGAAGTCTCTGACATTTCACCAAAGTGTGGAGAATATGCTACGTATCGATACTAATAATTGATCTATATAGGATCGTATCATGTATATTCTATTAATATATATTTGACTTTCTGTTTTGTATTTTTCGGCATTTTGTGGATATTTGGCAATTTTCTTTATTCTACTTTCATTTAACTTTTTATACAATTTTGTTATTATTATTATTGTTATTTTTATTATTGTTATTAGTATTATTGTTTTTATTATTATTGTTATTATTGTCATAAATTGATTTGTTCAGACAGAAGCTTTTTTTATGCTAATTGTAGAGAAATGCAGCAATAGATTCCAAACCATTGATAGAGTCCTTGTATATGTAAATGTATTTGACTCAATGAATTTCTTGTGATTATGATATAATTTATATTTTATCAAATCCAACATCCTGACAGTGGTAAGACTGGCTGTCTGACCACTGCAGTTATGTTTCAATAACTGCATTGACCTATCCAATTTAATATTGAGTAATCTATGTGTTATGTTCTGTAGATTCTGTCATTCATTAAAATGACTTACAAAACTTTTTTTGTTTTGCATTTGTATTGTTTCCTGTGATATAATTTAAGATAATTACATTATTTTCAAGTCTTTTTTTGTTTTGTTTTGCTTTATTCCATTATTTGTCATTTTCCTCTGTGATCACTGAGAAAACACAAAGTAAAATCGATGCACGACGGCAACTCCACTTGCATGCGGTAACGCTCCACCCGAGGTCCTTTCTCATGGGTCACTTACCAAAATGGCCGCCTATTATCAACGTAATGAGAGGCACAACTCACCAAGTGAATGGTGTTCCGGGCGTCGCCCTGTCAGCGGCGTGACGGCTCTGCTCCCAGTCACTGTCCCACTTGTTGTTCAGGCCTGGTTTTGTTTGTGTTTTCCTGCTGCAGAGCTCCCTTGGATCCCGGGGATCCCGTCATCCTGCAGACGCTCCCGGCGCAGAGAGGAGGAACCGGGGGACGACATCCGGAAGTTCAAGGATTCAAGGAGACCAGAATGGAAGGATGGAATATGAAGACGGGCGGAGACGCCCATGAGGAGAGAAATGAACAACAAAGAAAAGAACAGAAAAACATGAGCGGGGAGGTGAAGCTGCAGAGAAAATAACTCCCCAGGGTGATGGAGTGACGCCGGGGGTGTTGGAGGGTGTGTGTGAGAGACCCCACCTTCCCGGCTCGGTAAGAGGCTTCGGAGCGGAGCGCGGCACTTCACATGACCGGCGACACTGACTCTAATCCCATAATCCCCCCGGAGCCAGCTCTGCTCCCCGCTCAACAAACACCGGAGCTGCTGAAGATCGCACCTGCCTCATCCTCCCCAGCCCCACCCTCCTCTGCTCCACTCCTCCCCCCTCGTCCTTCTCGTCCTCTTTCCTGACGCCTACTTCCGCTTCGCTCTCAAGGCCTTGGTCACGCCTGACACTGGCAGAGATTCCATGGTGTGTCTTTGTGATGTTGGCTGTATTAGTTCTAGGACAGGGTCCAATGTTCCCAAGTTCTTTTAATTCCTATGGTCCTCTGTCTCCAGGGCCCAATGTTCCCAGAGCCCTATGGTACCTTGGTCCTGTTTTTCCAAGGCCCTATGTTCTCAAGGCCCTATGTTCTCAAGGCCCTACACCCATCAGCTGAAACATGAAACCAGTGAAGGTGAAGTGAATAATGTGGGATATACTGTTACATATTATTATATATATACTGTTATATATTATTATTATATATATACTGTTATATATTATTATTATTATATATATACTGTTATATATTATTATTATATATATACTGTTATATATTATTATTATTATTATACACTGTTATATATTATTATTATTATTATATATATATACTGTTATATATTATTATATATATATACTGTTAAATATTATATATATATATACTGTTATATATTATTATTATATATATACTGTTACATATTATTATTATATACTGTGTATACTGTTATATATTATTATTATATATATATACTGTTATATATTATTATATAGATATACTGTTATATATTATATATATATATATACTGTTACATATTATTATTATATATATACTATTATATATTATTATTATATATATACTGTTATATATTATTATTATTATTATTATATATACATATACTGTTATATATTATTATATATATACTGTTACATATTATTATTATATACTGTTATATATTATTACTAATATTATTATTAAACCCCAATTCCAATGAAGTTGGGACGTTATGGAACAGAATACAATGATTTGCAAATCCTTTTCAACCTATATTCAATTGAATACACTACAAAGACAATATATAATGTTCAAACTGATCAACTTTATTGTTTTTTTGCAAATATTCACTCATTTTGAATTTGATGCCTGCAGCATGTTCCAAAAAAGCTGGCACAGGGGCCTGTTTACCACTGTGTTACATCACCTTTCCTTTAAACAACACTTAATAAGCGTTTGGGAACTGAGGACACTAGTTGTTGACGCTTTGTCGGTGGAATTCTTTCCTGTTCTTGCTTGATGTACCACTTCAGTGGCTCGACAGTCTGTGGTCTCTGTTGTCATATTTTGCGCCTCATAATGCGCTGCACATTTTCAATGGGAGACGGGTCTGGACGGCAGGCAGGCCAGTCTAGTAGCCGCACTCTTTCATTATGAAGCCACTCTGTCTCTCTCTCTCTGTCTCTCTCTCTCTGTCTCTCTCTCTCTGTCTCTCTCTCTCTGTCTCTCTCTGTCTCTGTCTCTGTCTCCCTCTCTCTCTCTCTCTCTGAGTGATTGGAGGTGTGAGTGAGTGGAGCGTGTGAGCGTTTGGTAGAGTGAGTGACTTTCTCTCTAACTTTTTCTATCAATTGTATGTTTATAATTATTTGTTGGTGACGGGTTTAGTTTTTTTGTTGGTTGTAGGGTGTGCGCACAGCGGGTGGGGGGTGGTGGTGGTAGTGGTGGTGGTGGTGGTGCGGGTCCGCAACCATGTCGGACCTCACCAAGCTAACGAGGAAGCACGGCATTAAGTTGCCCGTGTCTTCCTCGGTCTCGGTGGAGGACTGCAGCCTGGCGGTGGGGAAGGCTGTCGGCTACAGCAGCGTTGTGTCCGCAGCGCGGATGAACAGCGCGGTGGTCATCTTCCTGGATGGCGTAGACAAGGTGAACGCGGTGGTGGCGAGCGGCGTCACGGTGAACAAAATGTTTGTTCCCGTCCTGCCTCTCTCCCCACCGGCGAAGAGGGTGAATCTGGCGAATGTTCCGCCGTTTATTAAAGATGAGACCCTCACTAAGGAACTGGCGAGGCACGGGAAGGTGGTGTCGCCAGTTAAAAAAGTCCCGTCGGGGTGCAAGTCGCCGCTGCTCAAGCAGGTGGTGTCGCACAGGAGACACGTCCTGATGGTGTTGAACAACAGGGATGCGAAGCTAAACGTAGCTTTTAAAATCAGGGCGGATGAGTTTGACTACGTGGTGTTTGTCAACACTGACACCACCAAGTGCTTTGGGTGCGGTGGGGAGGGACACCAGGTCAGGGCATGTCCAGGTAAGAAGGCAGACGGCGAGACAGGTGAGGGGCAGAAGGGTGGACAGGACAAGGAGGGAGCACAGGAGGGGGCAGGTGAGGGTCAGAAAGGGGAAAAGCAGGCGAAGGTGGGGGCACAGGAGGGAGCAGGGGGGGGTCAAGAGGGGGGAAAACAGGCGAAGAAGGGGGCACAGGAGGAGGCGGGGGAGGGCCAGAAGGAAGGAGGGGAAAAGCAGGTGAAGGTGGGGGCACAGGGAGAGGCAGGTGAGGGCCAAATGGAGGCAGGGGAAAGACAGGTGGAGGTGGGGGCACAGGGGGAGACAGGTGGAGGGCGGAAAGGAAAGGAGAAGAAACAGGTGAAGGTGGGGGCACAGGAGGGGGCAGGCGAGGGGCAGGGGAAAAGGGGGAAAAGCAGGTGAAGGTGGGGGCACAGGGAGAGGCAGGTGAGGGCCAAAAGGAGGCAGGGGAAAGACAGGTGGAGGTGGGGGCACAGGGGGAGACAGGTGGAGGGCGGAAAGGAAAGGAGAAGAAACAGGTGAAGGTGGGGGCACAGGAGGGGGCAGGCGAGGGGCAGGGGAAAGGGGGGGGGGGGGGGATGTGGAGCCGCAGGAGGGAACGGGTGGAGGTAGACAGCGCAGCCAGGTGAGCGTGGAGACACCGGGGGAGGCAGGCGAGGGTCTGCAAAGAAGGCAGGTAAGGGTGGGAGGACAGGAGGGGAAGGAGGAGGGTCCGGAAGACAGGCAGGTGGGTGCGGGGGGACAGGAGGGGACTGGTGAGGGAAAGGAAGCTACGGAACAAAGTCAAAGGAGTGCAGGTGACGTAGCTAGGGAGGAGGAGGCACTGGAAGGAAGTGACTTTGAGATGGGGGATGAGGACGATCGGTTGAGAGTCCCTCGGCTCAAAAGAAAGTCAAACAAAATGGTAGGAGACTCTCAGGCGAAGAGAGGGACAGCAAGCCAGGGGAAGGCAAGTCAGGAGGTGGAGCAGGGAGGCTCGGAGTCAGAGTCCTGGATGGAGGAGGACTCTGCTGCAGACAGTGAGGGGCAGGTTTTTCTCGGCGTGAAGAAGAAAAAGGGCAAAAAAAGCTACAGTGTGGGCAAAATAAAAGCGTTTCTGCACAGAACGAAGAATGTGAAAGGGATAAAGGTGGAGGATTTCTTCTCAGACAAGGAGTTGCTGGCGAACGCGGCCCAGCAACAGATGAGGAGTAAGGGGAGAGGAGGGTTCACGGACCAGGAGGTGTACAGGTTAAAGAAAATAGTGCAGAAGATCAGGAAGGAGCTGAACAACGGAGAGGATGGGGAGGAGGTGGAGGTGGGTGCTGCTGTTCGGGCTGTTTCCCTTTTCCGTTGCAATGAGGGACTTTAACATCAGCACGCTGAACGCGAATGGGGCCAGAGATGCAGCTAAGAGGTCTCTGCTGTATGAGCTGATGGAGCAGAAGAGGCTGGATGTGCTGTTGGTGCAGGAGACCCACAGTGACTCTGGCAATGAGGCTGACTGGAAGAGGGAGTGGGGGGGGGAGGTGGTGCTAAGCCACAAGAGCACCACCAGCGGTGGGGTGGCTCTTCTCTTTTCTAAGAGCTTTGCCCCAGCATCCTTTGAGGTGGAGGAGGTGGTGGAGGGCAGACTGATGGTGGTGAGGGCAGCATTTGAGCATCATAAGTTTGTCTTTATAAATGTGTACGCTCCCACCACAGGACCACACAGAGTCACTTTTTTGCAAGTTTTAAATGGGGTTTTAAGCAAAGCTCGTACTGGGGAGTTTTTGTTTCTAGGAGGTGACTTTAACTGCACCGAGAACGACCTGTTAGACAGGAACCACTGTGAGCCTCACAGAGCATCGCAGAACGTGATGAGGCTGCTCTCAAGCGAGAACGAGCTAACGGACGTGTGGAGGAGAACCAACGGGGATGAAAGACAGTACACCTGGGTGCACTGCAGAGGCACCTCTTTATCGTTGGCCAGACTAGACCGGTTTTACTGTTTTAAGCACCATTTTAACATTTTTAAGGAATGTAGAATGGTGCCTGTTGGTTTTACCGATCACTCCCTGGTTGTTTGCCGTGTTTTTATCGCCAATGTAAAGCCCAAAAGCGCATATTGGCATTTTAACACCACCCTACTATGTGACTCCAACTTTAAAGATGCTTTTAGGTTTTTTTGGGAAGGTTTTAGAGACAGAAAGCAGGATTTTAGTTCCTTAAGACTGTGGTGGGACTATGGGAAGAGGGAGATAGAGCAGCTCTGTCGGCAGTATACTCTCAATGTCACACGGGACATCAGCAGATCTATGAGGGATCTGGAGACTGACATTGTGGAGTTACAGGGTGTAGTGGAACCCACTGGGAATCGAGATCACATTAAGGACCTCAAGTCTAAAAGAGCTGCTCTTGCGGACCTACTAGGCACCAAGGCGCAGGGGGCGCTGGTCCGCTCTCGCTTCCAGAGCGCAGCACTGATGGACGCACCATCTAGTTTCTTTTTTAGCCTGGAGAAGAGCAACGGGCAGAGCAGGTTTATCCACGCCCTGAGATCAGACACAGGACAGGAGCTCAGGAGGCCGGAGGAGATCCGGACGAGAGCCGTGGACTTTTACACAGAGCTGTACAGAAGTGAGTACGAGGAGCAAAAAGAACTGTTTTACTCCTTTTGTGGGAATTTGCCCAGGGTCCCGGAAGATGTCAGTGCGGTGCTGGGGGAACCTCTGACCCTGCAGGATCTTTCCACGGCCCTGCAGAGCATGAAGGGGGGTAAGGCCCCTGGCATCGACGGGATTCCTGCGGAGTTTTACAAAGAGTTCTGGGAGGAGTTACGGGAGGACCTTTTAATGGTTTTTAATGAAGTTTTTAAAGATAAGTTATTGCCAGTCAGCTGCAGGAGGGCAGTTATCACTCTCCTACCCAAGAAAGGAGACCTGCAGGAGATCAAGAACTGGCGTCCTGTGTCCCTTCTGTGCACGGACTATAAAATCCTGTCGAGGGCGCTGGCCAACAGGCTGAGGGAGGTGATGGACCTGGTAGTCCATCAGGACCAAACTTACTGTGTGCCTGGTAGGTCCATCCTGGACAATGTGTCCCTAATTCGGGATATTTTGGACGTCTCTAGTTCTCTGGGCATTGAAACTGGGCTCATTTCGCTAGACCAGGAAAAGGCGTTTGACCGGGTTGAGCACTCTTACCTCTGGAAAACTCTGGAGGCTTTTGGCCTCAGCCCTGGTCTGATAGCCATGATCCAGGTTTTGTACCAGGACATCGAGAGTATACTGAAGATTAATGGAGGGCTGAGCGGCCCTTTTAAAGTGCGTAGAGGGGTGAGACAGGGCTGCCCCCTCTCAGGGATGTTGTACTCTCTGGCCATAGAACCATTGCTGTGTCAATTAAGGACGAACATCGAGGGTGTGTTTCTAAACGGTCTCGAGAGAAGCCACATTCTATCAGCCTATGCGGACGACGTCATTGTCTTAATAAAGAAACAGGACGAAATCAGCAAACTGGAGGGGATCGTCAGGGACTTTGGGCTGCTATCAGCAGCGAAAGTCAACTGGGGCAAAAGCGAAGCGCTGGCTGTGGGCGGATGGAGGGGGGGACTTTTAAAACTGCCAGGAGGCTTACGGTGGCGAAGGGATGGGTTTAAGTATCTGGGAGTGTTTTTAGGGAGCGAAAGTGTGGTGGGGAAGAATTGGGAAGGACTGCTAGGAAAGATACAGGGCAAGCTAAGAAAATGGAGGTGGGCACTGCCACAGCTGTCCTATAGGGGCAGGACGCTCATTATTAACAACCTGGTGGCCTCACAGCTGTGGCACAGAGTGGCCTGTGTCCAACCACCAGACCTGCTAGTTAGGAAGATACAGGCCGAGCTGATAGACTTCTTTTGGGGGCGGAATTTCCACTGGGTCAGGAAGGAAAGGGTCTTTCTGCCTAAAGAGGAAGGGGGGCACGGTGTGGTGGACATCAAAAGCAGAGTGGCAACTTTTAGGTTACAGTTTGTGCAGAAGTTGTTAACGGGGTACTTTAACGTTTGGAAGGACGTGGCGGGCTTGGTCTTAAAGAGGACTGGGAGGATGGGACTTGACCGCTCGTTGTTTTTAATGGACACGAGTCTTCTAAACAAGTCGGGCTTACCCCGTTTTTATCAGGAGCTTTTTAAAGCATGGGGGTTATTTAAGAACAGGAAAAGGGAGGCCGCAGATTCCCTCCACTGGCTCCTGGAGGAGCCGGTGATCGGAGGAGCCAGGCTGGATGTGCAGGACGGGGCCACTCCAGGACTGAGGAGCATCCTGAGGGAGGCGGGGGTCCTGACCCTGAGGCAGGTGGTGGCGGCGGCGGGGAGCGACCTGCAGGACGGCGAGGCCATGGCGGAGCGGCTGGGGGTGAGGTCCACCAGGATCGTACACCTGGTGCTCAAGAGGTGGAGGGAGACGCTCACGGAGGAGGAGCTGGCCCTGCTGAAGGAGTACGGCGAAGGCGCGGAGGAGCCAAACTCGGAGGATCCCTTCCCGGAGATGACCCTGACCCCCAACCTGGAGGGGTCCTCCGGGAAGCTGCTGCACAGGGCACGTTATGCAGAACTGGACCTGCACACAGCCAGCGGGAAGGCTTTTTACAAAGAGTGTGTGGTTGTTTTAAATAGGAAGGGACTGGAGGGGCGGCAGGACACTGTCTGGAGGGGACGGCTCCAGATGGGGGGACAGGAGGAGCCGTGTTGGAGTTTTTACAAAGCTCCCTCCAAGAAAAGGACGGGGGACCTCCAATGGAGGGTCCTACATGGAGCCATAGCTGTCAACAGCTTTGTTTCTGTTTTTAATCCCACGGTCGCAAATGAATGTCCATTCTGCAAACTGCCAGAGTCCGTGTTTCACTGTTTTGCAGAGTGCGACAGACTTTTAGAGCTTGTTAGTCTTTTAAAGGAAAGTTTTAAGCTCTTTAAGGAGGAGTGGTCCAGAAACTGTTTTATTTTTGGGGCTAGATACTACAGGGCCAACGCAGAGAAATGGCGACTGCTTAATTTTCTAGTCGGGGAAGCGAAGATGGCCATCTACCTCACGAGGAGGAACAAACTGAGGGGAAAGGAGAGTGTTTTAGGAAGAGTGTTTGTAGCGTTGGTCAGGGCCAGAGTCTTGATTGATTTTAACTTTCACAGACTGATGAAGAGTCTGGACGTCTTCATCAAGCTGTGGTGTTTTAACGACGCCATCTGTTCCCTGGTGGAGGACGACCTGTGCTTCCAGTCTGTTTTTAACGTGTAGGACTCTGTTAGTGAACCAAGTGTGTTTGTTGTATTGTCTGTAACTGTGAACTAGAGAAAATGTTAAAATAAAGATGCTTTAAAAATCAAAAAATCTCTCTCTCTCTCTCTCCCTCTGTCTCTCTTTCTCTCTCTCTTTCTCTCTCTCTCTCTGTCTCTCTATTCGACTGATGGTTCTGTGTCTCTCGCCCCCTCCCGGTGAAACCTCTGACACTCGATCTATCTGGCTCAGGTGCCTCTGGGTTCCATTTGTAAAAGTGTCCATTCTCGGTGGCATGTGGCTGCTTCTCACTGTAGCCTCACAGCAACAAGGTCCTGGTTGGAGCTCCTCCAAGGCACTGGCACAAAGAGATGGTAGTGTCCCCGGGGGCTGCACTGTGGCTGCCCACCGCTCCGAGGGGTGTGTACTGTACATGGGTCAAATGTACAGGACAAATATGGTTTCAGTGTATGCCAGTGTTGAGAAATTACAATGAAGAGATGTTCATTTTAAATGTCACGCATTCGTTTGGGTGATTCCCCGACTCTGAGTATGTGAACCGCCGCCGCTGTTGTTTTTCGGAACTTGTCTTCACGTGTATTTCAGTGTGTTTAAGTTTTGTGTGACGGATGTGCACCCGCTGTGTTTATTACGTCTATGAGTGTATTGTGCATTCTATTTGTGCTGCCTGACGTTGAAATATTCAAGCTCACCTGAATGTGTCGTGGACTCCTCGTCGCCATGTTTTCAACCCTGTCCTGCTTTACTTTCCTCAGCTGGACTTTTAATATTCGCAGCAAAGTGAAAGCGGCTTCCTCCTCTGGCGGGATGGCAGCACTGGTCTCCGTGTACCTGACCACTACAATGTGTGTGTACCTGACCACGACAATGTGTGTGTACCTGACTGCAGTGCCAGAGTGGACAACCCCCAACAGCAGGAAACAACTCCAACGCTTCCTCAGCTTTGCAAAGTTTTACCAGCGTTCAATTCAGAACGTTAGCTGCATTGCCGCTCCCCTCTTGGCCCTCACCTCCTCCGTTGTACCGCTGAAGTGGACTCCCGCTGTGTAGGCCGCATTTCATGAGCTTAAGAACCGCTTCATCCCAGTCCTGAATGTAGGTCTCCGTGGCTTCCCGCTCAGGCTAGGAGAGGTTGTATAGTGGACTGCAGGGGAGAGGGGCCCGAACCGGGTGGTCAATAATCCTCTTCATCTCGTGGGTGAAGTGCTCATAGGAACGTCTCTCGGGACCTCGACGATCTCACACAGCGGAACCCCAGGCAAGAGCCACCTCTCTCAGGGAGGCAATGAGTAGGCGATGCGGGCGCCATCGCAAGAGTCGATCGACGGCTGCTGTTCAAACATCACCGCGCACTGGACCAGGAACACACTGCAGGTCCTGAAGTCGCCGTCGGACTAGGAAGGAGCCAGGAGAGATATAAACTCTGTTAAGTTAGCTGACGATGAGTGACTAGGGAGCCGGAGAATAAATACAGCACTTGATGATGATGATGATGATGATGATGATGATGATAGGTCTCAGGTGTGTGTGTGGAGTTTGCCGGATGGAGAAGCAGCAGATGAGGAAAGAGCAGCCTCTAGTGGCGCTGGGAGGCTGTGGGCTTGACAGTGTGTGTACCTGACCACTACAATGTGTGTGTACCTGACCACTACAATGTGTGTGTATCTAACCACTACAGGCTTTGTTCGCCTGTTGGAATCTAAATAATAATAATAATAAGTTTTTCCAGCTCCGGGTGTCCAAGCCTCTCCTCGGACAGGATGTTGCGACGGAAGCTGTAGCTTATTGGTTATTTCATGTCACGTAACACGCAGTGGGTGCGCCTGCCTTTTCCAGAGAAGTTTAAATGTTTTTTATCTCCGTGGTCACACCCGGAAAAAAGGGTTTGCAGAAGGCGCTTCATGTGAGCTGTCCCTAAACTGGCGAAATTGGCTGCAATTGTAATGTGTGTTGAATGCGAGTGTGGGAGAGACGATGATGTCGGCGTGAGCGGGTATTCTGATCCGCGTCAAGGTGAACCAGACGGAGAACACAGATCATACCAGGGCACCGAAAGAACCCTCAGGTCAGACACACACACACACACACACACACAGCAGTCAGATTGTATTAGGGCAGCATCAGTGCCCTCAGGACATTTGCTTTCCTCTCAGGCCATGTTTCCCTGGTAACGGGCGGCTGAGGAGGGGGGGGGGGGGGCGGGTGATGGAGGTGCAGGCGGCGATCTGGAAAGCAGCCGTGATGCAGATGGAGGCTCTGAAAACACTGAAGCACGAGTGGAGGTGCTTTGCATGATGGCTTTCACTCTGCAGGTGGAAGCGTCAATATCTCAATATTGAAGTATCAGACAATCAAAATTCTGCATCATTTGAAAGTGGAGAATCAGAGCTTCCAAACGAGGTGTCACTTGTGCAAATCAAGCAAATATTTTTAAAGCTATGACTTGTTAATGACAAGGGTTTGGCAAACAGTGTTTCTGAGATAATCACCTTCAAAGATTGACCCACACCAGCTTCACTCAGCTCCCACAATGCAACTGGGCTTGGAGGACCAACAAAGCCTCATGGCTACTTAACATCCTGCTGAATGGGCCAATCAGTGCTTTGTTCTTGTGTTTTGAGGGAACGTTAAACGTATTTTTGTTTTGAAAAAAGCTTTTATTTAACAGTCAGAATATACATGTTTTATAAAAGTGGAATTTATTTTCAGGTGGTTCTTGAAAATATTCTGTTTCATTGCACATTCGGGTTGAAATCCGCTGTTTGAAATGTTCTCCAAGTCTGGAGTAATATTAGATTCAGCGTCGCTGTCAGAGAACTGACTATCATCATGGAAAATGAAGTCCAGTGCGCGCTGCTTAAACTGACTTGGATCTATTGCACTGCTCAGCTCAAGGTCCGTGATGTGATTTAGATCTTCCTCCACCTTCTTTTCCTAATCAACCAGAGTTTTCACAGACAAGTGAAACCGGAGCCTCGTCTTGTTTACGGAAGTGATGATGACGTCAGTGACACGCCCCCTCCATAACGCTGTCACTGTGTGTGTATAAAACACGTAAGATTTAAAGGTTGAACTCTATCAAAATGTTTTCACATTGGGACTTGACATCACATGGAATATGGAGGAATGATCTTCACCTGGACGCTTGCATAAAGGAAACCATTGATCGCCGTTGTTCAGCGCTGTTCAGCGTCTCAGTAAGTGAACTGTGTTTTCACATGTCATCTAACAGGAATATTTAACTCAGCGGTTTAACATTTTTCTACTACTTATAAATCAAACTCGGTTTTGAAAATTTGTTTAGAGATTAAAAAAAAAACACAAAGGAACACGAATCTGGAAAAATCTCCTTTTCCTTCAAGAAAGGTTTTTTCAACTTACTTGGCGGCTCCTGGCCATTTTAGAAATGCGTGAGATGGCGCGTTTTGCTGCGGTGAGACATATTTCACGCAACTGATTGCAGAATCTGAAGGAAATAGCACCTCTCTTTGGAAACACCTAAATAGTCTTACTAAACTTAAGCCCAGTCAACCAAAATCAATAACAGAGCTGGAAGAAAATGTAGTGATTATCACTGACAGTGTAGAAATTGCAAATTAATTTAATAATGACTTCAGTCAATCAGTGGAGAAGCTCGCTGAAAACTTTGAACCAGTAAAACTCTAAAACTAATCACGAGTTAATACGTCGGAGTCATAGCGGTCTTTCTATATTCAGGAGGTTGACCAAGAGGAAGTAGTAAAATCATCAACAAATGAAGTAACTCAAAGGCCAAGGATCTGTTGGGGTTGGATGCTGTGTTTATCAAAACACACAGCTCCACCCTGATCCACAAAGCTGGAAAACAGCGTCATAACACCAATTTTTAAGGCTGGAGCACAGGACCAAGCCGGTAACTATAGATTAATTTCTATTCCACCTGTTCTCTCAAAGATCTTAAAAATATGATGCAGAACAACCGGTTGATCACCTTGAAAGCAATGAACTTATTGATTCCAAACCATTTGGATTTAGGCCAAGGTATTCAACGAAAATGAACAGCTGCTATCTGACCGGAAACATCAAGAGGAGCTCATGAGACAAGGGGAGTGTAGTGGGAGCGCTGTTTACAGACCTTGAAAAGGCTTTTGACAACGTAGAGAGCAAGGCCTTAAAATCACTGCGGTATATTCAATCCCCCGACCATCCAGAACGGGCGTTTCACAAGGCTCCGTCTTGGGGCCTCTGCTCTTTAGCTTTTACATAAATGATCTACCAACATGTTGTAAAAGAGCTGGTGGTCAGATGTCACTGATCACACAATTCCAAATGTGTAGCAGCAGAGATATTAACAAATGAAATGGAGGCTGTATCCCAACGGCCCCAAAACAATCATCTAACCTTGAATCTTAAAAAGACTGTGTCAATGTGTTTTTCCATGAGAATGAAGGCAAAAGATAAGCTTACAATTCAAATAGATCAAGAGGAAATACAGGAAGTCAGTCATTTTAAATTCCTAGGTGTCATTTTGGACTCCAAACTCAAATTTGATAAACACGTTTAAAAGCTGTGCAAGACCGTAAAGACAAATGTGAACTGTTTTAGAATGATGAGACGTGCCTTAGCTCTCACCCTAACCCTGTTTTAGAATGATGAGACGTGACTTACCTGTCAAGGCAGCTCTCCTGTTCATGCAATCCATGATGTTTTCACACCTTTACGACTGTGTTGCTGTACGGAGCCAGGCTTCACAGTCAACCGTCAAACCATTACATCACGATACAAACAAGCTTCAGAAAGAATGGATCAAAAACTAATGACATTGCAGCAGTGTATCATTCTGAAAAAGTACAAGTTGCTCAGTGACCACTGCGTCATCAAGTTCTCTCTTATTCAATTTTTTTTTAAATGTGTGAACAATCTTTCCCTCAGCTGTACTTTGTCCATGATGTAGTTTGAAGCACAGTTCTCTAACTCCCCTTAAAGGTAAGGAGGTCCGTGTTGGTTTTGGTGGACCGGGCCTTTCCTCCAGATCTCTTTTTCCCATTAACTGCTGAGTGTCATTATTCAGCCGCGGTAAAGAGCTTCTTTGTCGCCTGCTTTTAAAGATTTGTGTATTTTTCTCCATCAAGTCTTACAGCAGTTGTCTAAATCATTGGTTTGTAAAACATCATTCCAGTCAATATTATTTAGCTCTATTTCAAATTCTGGCATTTTTATTTTTAGGAATGATGGCGTTCCCTGGTTGATGCTCAGTCATAAACATTGGTAGAGGCTGTTTTGTTGGTTTTGTGACGGTCAGCGTCATGTCACGGGAGAAAGGAGGTTGTAAACTTACACCTCCTTGTAGCTCCTTGGGTCTGTTTGACCAGCAGATCAATCCTGGTTTTACTGCTTCCACTCATCCTTGTTGGACTTTTTACCATCTGTTGAAAATTGAATTTTGACATTATCATTTCAACTGTTGTTTGCGTCTTTCATCTGAGCAATTTGTATTAAAGTCTCCAAAAAAGAGAGACGCAGATTTAACAGTTGAAGCAACTCATCCAAACCATGATGAAGTGAGACGTCATGTGATGCTGGATGATACAATCATACTGGTTGAGCTATTAAATCATACTGGTTGAGGTATCAAATCATACTGGTTGAGGTATTAAATCATACTGGTTGAGGTATCAAATCATACTGGTTGATGTATCAAATCATACTGGTTGAGGTATTAAATCATACTGGTTGAGGTATTAAATCATACTTGTTGAGGTATTAAATCATACTGGTTGAGGTATTAAATCATACTGGTTGAGGTATCAAATCATACTAGTTGAGGTATTAAATCATACTGGTTGAGGTATTAAATCCTACTGGTTGAGGTATCAAATCATACTAGTTGAGGTATTAAATCATACTGGTTGAGGTATTAAATCATACTGGTTGAGGTATCAAATCATACTGGTTGAGGTATTAAATCAAACTGGTTGAGGTATCAAATCATACTGGTTGAGGTATCAAATCATACTAGTTGAGGTATTAAATCATACTGGTTGAGGTATTAAATCATACTGGTTGAGGTATCAAATCATACTAGTTGAGGTATTAAATCATACTGGTTGAGGTATTAAATCATACTGGTTGAGGTATCAAATCATACTGGTTGAGGTATTAAATCATACTGGTTGAGGTATCAAATCATACTGGTTGAGGTATTAAATCATGCTGGTTGAGGTATTAAATCATACTTGTTGAGGTATTAAATCATACTGCTTGAGGTAGAATGAATAGCTAGATGAAAGTCCGTCAGTAGATGTTAAATTTGATTTCCTTTTGATATTATACTCCGAATGTTCAAGTGTCCTCCCAGGATACATTTTGGTTTGGACATGGAGCCCATATCACCTTTGCATGATTTACAGTCTAGAAAAATCGAAATTCACGCTGTTTTCGTGCTGATGGGATACCTTTTTCGCAGTGTGGTTTAAGAATCCCAGTAGCTGCACATATCGTCTGCTCTGGCAACTTGTGTCGCCTGTGAGAGTCCGGTTGTTCAGACTCACCAGACAGTTCATGTCCCCCCAGGTGGAAAACAGGGCTGACAGGTGGATGGAGGTCTCGTCGTTCAGTCGTAACATGCAGTGCGTCCCCCGCAAGCCCCAGCCCGGACAGACCTAGCAGCCCGTCCGCCCCTCTCAGCTTCCACAGGGAGGCCCGCGCTCAACCTCCCCAGGGAAGCCCGCGCTCAGCCGCACAAGGGAAGCCCGCGCTCAGCTTCCCCAGAGAAGCACACGCTCAGCCCACCCAGGGAAGCCCACGCTCAGCCGAACCCAGGGAGGCCCCCGCTCAGCCTTCCAAGGGAAGCCCATGCTCAGCCTCCCCTCTGTCAGTCCACTTGATGTTGTTTGTTCCAGGGAAAAGTTGGTTGATGGGCCGGGGTTTAATTGTACATCGCCAGATAATAAGATCAGGATCACTAGTATACTGAACACACCACTTTCCTCTTCTCCGAGTGTTTTGTTTGTTATTATTTGTGTCGTGGAAATATACATTTTGCCTGGTGATCGAGTAAATCGCAAGGTATCCATGTCTGAGGAAATTCAATCTCGGCATTTCATTCAAAGATGCAAAGAGGTTGGTTATTTTTGCCGTTTGTTTTACGGCATCGTCCGCATCACAGCATTGTGCGCAGCAGCCAGAGCCAACCAAAGCATCAGTGACATTTCCATGATCTCTGTCCTTATTGTTGAAATGACTTATTTGTTTAAAGGTTGTCATTGTACTGGTGAATATTTGTTTAAAAACCATGGCTAAAGCAGCGAGTAGTAGCTGGGACAAGCAGGATTAAAGGATCGGAGTGGAACCTAACAAAGCACCCAGACCCTCAGCAAAGTGCATGTTGATTAGGAACAGGTGTCCCGGTAATTTCACCGTTTTCTTGCCGTCATTTCATTCCAGTGTCACGTGGTCGCTCAAAATGTGGTGACGATTTGAAAGAACATTATTTTTAAACATCTTGAAAAATCGACCATTTTTGCGTTGACATATTCATGTGTGCTGCCTTAAACGTGCTTACATTTCATTTTGGCATGACCTGGCACACTGGAATTTGATGAAATCTGAGCTTGTTACATTTCAAGATGGTTTTGAGAAAACTGTGACACAAATTCTGCATTTTATTTAGTTTTTAAAGCAAATCCCCATCCTTTGGTTAAAGGTTAAATGCAGGTTTTGCATTTTGTTTCTGTACGTGACCAATGAAAAGTAATAAAAACATCAATTTAATTTGTTGTTTTTTTTCTGAATTTTACCCTCCCTTGTGGAGTTTTCTTATTCTCTGGCCCTGATTTGCTGTGTGAACAACTGTACAAAATATCAAAAAAGTTGCTAGGTCAAAGCATTTTTCTTCAAATCAAATTGATTTCTTATTCATTAGATTCTTTGCAGTGTAGCAAATCTGTTCTTGGCATTTGCTCAGATTCACACAAATTCACAGCTTTGACCCCGAGCACACACACACACACACACACACACACACACACACACACACACACACCCACGCACGCACGCATGCACGCGCACGCACGCGCACACATGCACGCGCACGTGCACACACACGTGCACACGCACACACGCACACTGTTACGTACTGTTCCTAAGGTGTAAAGTGCTTTGCTGAGAGCTCAGTTATGAAGGAGACTTCAGCTCTTTCCATTTCTCTGAAGCTCACTTTGGACGACAAACATTGGTTCAAACCGTGTTTCACTCTCAGCTTCTGCTGCTGCTCTGTTTGCCTCATCTCCGCTCTGTCCACATCCCACTAAATGGGGATTTGAAGGGTCTCACTCCGCCTCACTGTGAAACCCCACATTGGCCTTGGGCAAGGCGCAAACACTGCCAGGGTTAGAGGTGGATGGATGGATATAGCATAGTGGTCAGAACTGTGAGACAGACAGACAGACAGACAGACAGACAGATGACTTGATGGGTGGATACATAGATACAAATGATGGATGGATGGATGGATGGATGGATTGT
>NC_137194.1:581367-601367 GCF_960531495.2 Zeus faber | reverse complement strand
GTTCATGTTCATGTTCATGTTCTTGTTCATGTTCTGTTCGTGTTCATGCTCATGTTCATGTTCATGTTCTTGTTCATGTTCATGTTCATGTTTTTGTTCATGTTCTTATTCTTGTTCTTGTTCATCTTTTGTTCATGTTCATTTTCATGTTCATGTTCATGTTTTTGTTCATGTTCTTATTCTTGTTCTTGTTCATCTTTTGTTCATGTTCATTTTCATGTTCTCGTTTATGTTCATGTTCTTGTTCATGTTCTTGTTCTTGTTCATGTTCATGTTCATGTTCATGTTCTATCCATCTATCTATCCATCTATCCATCTATCCATCCATCTATCTATCTATCTATCTATCTATCTATCTATCTATCTATCTATCTATCTATCTATCTATCTATCTATCTATCTATCTTCTATCTATCTATCTATCTATCTATCTATCTATCTATCTATCTATCTATCTATCTATCTATCTATCTATCTATCTTCTATCTATCTATCTATCTATCTATCTATCTATCTATCTATCTATCTATCTATCTATCTATCTATCTATCTATCTATCTATCTATCGATCGATCTATCTATCTATCGGTCTATCGGTCGGTCTGTCTGTCTGTCTGTCTGTCTGTCTGTCTGTCTGTCTGTCTGTCCCCCCAATCCCAATTATGTGAGCTGGTCTCAGTCATGTGATAAAATCAATCACTTTCCATCCAATTGTCAGGAGCGTTTTGAACCAACGTTAGAAACAGTTTCTATCAGGTTCATGTTCAGGTTCATGTTCATGTTCATGTTTTTGTTCATGTTCTTGTTCATGTTCATGTTCATGTTTTTGTTCATATCATGTTTTTGTTCATGTTCATGTTCATGCTCATATTCATGTTCATGTTTTTGTTCATATCATGTTTTTGTTCATGTTCATGCTCATGTTCTTATTCATGTTCTTATTCATGTTTTTGTTCATGTTCTTGTTCTCGTTCATGTTCTTGTTCATGTTCATGTTCTTGTTCATGTTCTTGTTCATGTTCATGTTCATGTTTTTGTCCATGCTCATATTCTTGTTCATTTTCATGTTCATGTTCATGTTTATGTTCATGTTTATGTTCATGTTCTTGTTCATGTTCATGTTCATGTTTTTGTCCATGCTCATATTCTTGTTCATTTTCATGTTCATGTTCTTGTTCATGTTCATGTTCATGTTCATGTTCATGTTCATGTTCATGTTTTTGTTCATGTTCTTATTCTTGTTCTTGTTCATCTTTTGTTCATGTTCATTTTCATGTTCATGTTCATGTTTTTGTTCATGTTCTTATTCTTGTTCTTGTTCATCTTTTGTTCATGTTCATTTTCATGTTCTCGTTTATGTTCATGTTCTTGTTCATGTTCTTGTTCTTGTTCATGTTCATGTTCATGTTCTATCCATCTATCCATCCATCTATCTATCTATCTATCTATCTATCTATCTATCTATCTATCTATCTATCTATCGATCTATCGATCTATCGATCTATCTATCTATCTATCTATCGGTCTATCGGTCGGTCTGTCTGTCTGTCTGTCTGTCTGTCTGTCTGTCTGTCTGTCTGTCTGTCTGTCCCCCCAATCCCAATTATGTGAGCTGGTCTCAGTCATGTGGTAAAATCAATCACTTTCCATCCAATTGTCAGGAGCGTTTTGAACCAACGTTAGAAACAGTTTCTATCAGGTTCATGTTCAGGTTCATGTTCATGTTCATGTTTTTGTTCATGTTCATGTTCATGTTCATATTCATGTTCATGTTTTTGTTCATATCATGTTTTTGTTCATATCATGTTTTTGTTCATGTTCTTGTTCATATTCATGTTCATGTTTTTGTTCATGCTCATGTTCATGTTCATGTTCATGTTCATGTTATTTTTTCATGTTCATGTTCATGTTATTTTTTCATGTTCATTTTCTTGTTCATGTTCTTCTTCATGACAATGTTTTTGTTCATGCTCATGTTCATGTTCATGTTCATGTTTTTGTTCATGTTCTAAAATGTTCATGTTTTTGTTCATGTTCATGTTCATGTTTTTGTCCATCTCATGTTCTTGTTAATTTTCAAGTTCATGTTCTTTTCATGCTCATGTTCATGTTCTTGTTCATGTTTTTGTTCATGTTCTTGTTCTCGTTCATGTTCATGTTCATGTTCATGTTCATGTTCATGTTCATGTTCATGTTCATGTTCATGTTTATGTTTATGTTCATGTTTATGTTCATGTTCTTGTTCATGTTCATGTTCATGTTTTTGTCCATGCTCATATTCTTGTTCATTTTCATGTTCATGTTCTTGTTCATGTTCATGTTCATGTTCATGTTCATGTTCATGTTCATGTTCATGTTTTTTTCATGTTCATATTCTTGTTCATGTTCTTCTTCATGTTCTTCTTCATGTTCATGTTCATGTTCATGTTCTTGTTCATGTTCATGTTCATGTTCATGTCCATGTTCATGTTCTTGTTCTCTTCGTGTTCATGCTCATGTTCATGTTCATGTTCTTGTTCATGTTCATGTTCATGTTCATGTTTTTGTTCATGTTCATGTTCATGTTCATGTTTTTGTTCATGTTCATGTTTTTGTTCATGTTCTTGTTTATGTTCATGTTCATGTTCTTGTTCATGTTCTTGTTCATGTTCATGTTCATGTTCATGTTCTTCTTCGTGTTCTTGTTCATGTCCTTGTTCAAGTTCTTGTTCATGTTCTTGTTTCTGTTCATGTTCATGTTCTTGTTCATGTTCATTTTCATGTTCTCGTTTAGTTATTGACTTTTTTTCATTGGTCCTTGTCTGTTACTACACGGTTATATGCTGATTCTATGATAAAAGTATAAGATGAATAGAAAAGACAATTAAATCGTTCCTCACAATTATTTGTATGACTATTAATAATGAGCAAAATTATCATGAATGGAGCAACTGAAACTGAAACCAGATTAAAAAACTCAAATAGAGAATGAATAAAAGATAATACACAGAAAGTACAACATGCTGCTTCACTGAAGGACGGCAGCCCTTCCAGATGAAAACAGCATGACAACCTCAACGTTTTAATCAGCCATGAAAAGCATTCCTGCATAGTGCACTTCCACGGTGTACTACTAATGTGTACTTCCACCGGGCACTTCCAATGTTTACTTCCACCGTGCACTACGAATGTGTACTTCCACCGTGCACTTCTATCGTCTACTTCCACCGTGCACTTCCAATGTGTACTTCCACCGTGCACTTCCACCGTGCACTTCTGATGTATACTTCCACCATGTACTTCCACCGTGCACTTTCACTGTCTACTTCCACCGTGTGTTTCCACTGTGTACTTCCACTGTGCACTTCCACCGTGCACTTCCAATGTGTACTTCCAGCGTGTACTTCCACCGTGCACTTCCAATGTGTACTTCCACAGTACACTTCCACCGCGCACGTCCACTGTGCGCTTCCTCTGTGTGCTTCCACTGTGTGCTTCCACCATGTGCTCCCACCGTGTGCTTCCACTGTGTACTTCCACCGTGTACTTCGACTGTGTGCTTCCACTGTGCACTTCCACCGTGCATTTCGTACTTACACCTAGCACTTCCACCATGTACTTCCACCGTGCACTTTCACCATGTACTTCCACTGTGAAATTCACAGTGTACGCTCAGTTTGATCTGGACTAAACAGTCTGAAGCAGCACCAGATGCTTCCTGCAGCGACCAGATCCAAAGTGGCTGCTTGGCCTCGTTCCAACAGCCACTCTACGACTCCCTCTTCTTGCTAGGCACACTCCATTTTTTTCACCATGTTGATGTAAATACACATGTTTTGATTGTTAAATTTGTTGATATACTGTTTGTTTTACATAGGCCTTGATGTATAACCTAGACAAGGCTGACAAAGGACAACCCTGAAATGCTGAGACAGTCAGCGTGACTGTGTCATCAGTCAGAAAAACAAGGTAATTTGATGCTTTTTCTTCTGTCGCTTCTGTGGCAGAATGAGAGACATCACATCTCCATAAAGTCCTGTCCTGCTGTTTGGCAGCATTAGCATATTAGCATGTAATTAGCATGACGACCAAATGTGCAAAAATGAAACATTTCTATCACATTCAAATGAGGAATATCAAATAAGCTGAATGATATTTCATATTACGCAGTGCTGACTTTTTCCGTAAATGCAATCCTATAACTTTTCGGGCGTAGCTCTAATGAATCCTCTAATGAATAATGAATAAATGAGTTGGCCTGATGGGGAAGATCAAAATGTCGACAAATTAAACTCTGTAACAAATCGTCTGCTGCAAACTAACGAGCCCCCTCCAAGGAAGCCAAATTAAAAAGGCACTGGGTGAGTTGTGTTATTTTCAGGCCCTGGGGGCTCTCGACCTCGCCAGAGCCTCACCAACATTCACACACTTTGCCCCATCTGAGCCCCCGAGTGTCCCAAGTGCATCCTGGGATGCCGGCCACCACGCCCCTTTGTCCTCGCAGCGCTCCGTCCTGTTGCGTTCCAGAGCGCTCCGGCCCGATCTGGGGAGGTTTTGATGGGGGGGGGGGGGGCAAACGGGAACTGAACCCACCGGAGTTTGGCAACTCGTGGCAGCCGTCGATCGCCTCCACGCCACCTCGGCTGCCCCTGCACCCGGGCCCGTTGCTACGGAAACGGTGTCTGTGTGCCAGCTGGCTTCTGGAATGCTGGGCATCTCACCATGGCGATGTGAAGTAGGGAATTGCTATGTTTGCGGCCAAACGCTGCGCTCCAAATGGGGGGTTGGGGTGTGTGTGTGCATGCATGTGTGTGTGTGGGTGTGTGTGTGTGTGTGTGTGTGTGTGTGTGTGTGTTTTTACCACAGACCCACCCCTTCGGTTCTGGCCGAGGCCGGCGGTGTGCATCGGCGTAGAACGATATGAAGTCACACACGACTGGAGTGTGTGAACCGGTGTGTTATCGGCTGTTTGGAACCTCGACTGGAAGGTTTGTTTAAATCTCGGGGTCAATGGGGGGAGGTTGGGATTGAAAAAAGGAGTCTGGGCAGGACCTTAAAGGAGGCTGAAAGGTCAGGTGTTACGTGTAACTCTTTGCGGTTTCGGGGCCTCAAACAAACACATCTCAAAATCCTCCGAGCCGAGTTGACCAGATGACCCGAGGTCCTGGGGCCACACACTGGTGCAGCGGGTCACGCTGGTGCAGCGGGTCAAGCTGGTGCAGCTCGGCTCCAGAGATCTCTGTACTGGTCCCATCTCAGGGCGGTTTTGTCCAAAGCAACTTACAAACAAACAACTTACAAAGTACATTTTCTCTCTTGTATCACACCAACATACTGTATATACACACACACACACACACACACATATATATATATATATATATATATATATATATATATACACCTGGTAATCAGGTTACAATTCTGTAGTGACATGGCACGGCGTCATTTGAAGGTATTTGAAATAACCTCCCCATATGAAAAGCCAGGTTTTCCAGCACTTCCTACACTTCGATTAAAGCACTCTCAATACTTGACAGACCTTGTGTGAACCTGACACCAACTCACCAACCCATTTCAATTCCAATTTCACCGTTAGCTTATTAGAAGCAGATTTTGGATCCCGTTGCACTTTGCAGCTGACTTTGCTCTTCAGTTGTTGCACCGTCAACACTGAC
This sequence comes from Zeus faber, assembly GCF_960531495.2. Taxonomy (NCBI): domain Eukaryota; kingdom Metazoa; phylum Chordata; class Actinopteri; order Zeiformes; family Zeidae; genus Zeus; species Zeus faber. Next base: position 595,710 of record NC_137194.1, on the reverse strand, counting down.
GACAGAGCCTCCTGAGGACGGAGCCTCCTGAGGACGGAGCCTCCTGAGGACGGGAGCCTCCCATGGACGGAGCCTCCTGAGGACGGAGCCTCCTGAGGACGGAGCCTCCTGAAGACAGAGCCTCCCGAGGACGGGAGCCTCCCATGGACGGAGCCTCCTGAGGACGGAGCCTCCTGAAGACAGAGCCTCCCGAGGACGGGAGCCTCCCATGGACGGAGCCTCCTGATGACGGAAGCCTCCTGAGGACGGAGCCTCCTGGTTCTTCATCACGGCCCCTGTGCAGCGCTGATTGTCTTTTTTTTTCACATTTCCACTGATTCTCATTGGTCTTGTAAAGCGACTTGAAGCCGACGTATGAATCAAAAATTCTCTGAAAAACAAAGTTGATTTATTTGGTAATTTGGACGGTCCCTCCTTGAGCAGTGACAGACCCATTCATGGCGCCAAAAGTGACACAAGATTCAATTTCCAGATTTGACTTTTATCTCAGCTAACGTTGGTGTCTGCGTTGATGAATTTGGGCCCTTTCAGTGTGTCACAGAAGTCTGCCAGGAGGGCCCTCAAAAACAAAAAGAATGCATAGAGGGGGCTATTTTGGCGCCACAAGGCAACACTAGACTCAAGGATTTCCCAGCGAGGGACACAAATGGCACCTTATCACAGCTGGGCTGTTTGGAGAACGGCCGCCAATGTCTGCGTTGACGCGTTTAAGGTCTTTCAAGAGGCGTTGGCTGGTTGTGGCCCCGTCCATTCACAGATGGGGCCCCACGTGACGCTGAATAGAGAGAGGGACTCAACAATGAGCGTCAAGTGGGAGGTCCATTCAGCACGTCTCAAAAGCCTTTCGATATTGTCGGTTTGATGATGGATGGTGTCACTGGGGGGGGGTCAAAGGTCACTTGTAGGGCCGAGGAGTGTGTCGGCCAAGGGTCAAGTTCAAGTGCGGGAGAGCTCATATATAATATTTGGATAGAGAAAAATGAATGACTTTACTCTCTCAAGCAGGAAGTCCTACTCCCTTCCTACTCCCAGATCACGTTATATAAGATGAGGCTTTATTGGTCCCTGAGATTAAGTTTTCATTCCAAGGGAGCTAACGCTAACATGCCTGTATTTAGGGATCCCGGTTTTCCCTCTCCCTTTCCCCGCATTAAGGACCTTTATGGCGACGGGAAAAAGGTGAAGCTGAAGCCAAACCAACGGGTGAAGCCAGTGAACAATCCCAGGGTGATCGGAGTAGAAGGCCCCGCCCCCAAGCCGGGTCAGATCTGAGCGCCGGCGCCGGCCCGGAACGCCGGCTCTGTCCGTTCGGCCGTGTCGCGCGCTGACGGTGACATTCAAAAAAAAAAAAAAAAAAGCGGGCGCGCTGCCGGGAAACAGCGGGTTAAGAACGCCGGCCGCATTCACTGTCGGCGCCCGTGTATTTTTGACCTTTCACGATGCTTCTTCAAAGGTCAGCGTAAGGGGTCGGGAATCCTGTGACAGTTTAAAAGACGGAAAAAAACAAAAACACGAGTGTGATGTAGAAGGCAGCGCTGCCTTCCAGTCGTAGCTGACAACGGAAGCATCCTTCCATCATATGAGCCTCAAACCGTCTTCGACTCCTCTGGTGGAACCAGGTTTGCTCTCGGTTTGGGACACGTCGTCCCTTTTTGAAGCCATGAGGGTGAAGTTCTGGATTTGTTATCTGCTGCAGCGTCGATGGAAACACAGGACTGGCCAACCTAACGAAAATTCCCGAAATTACTGCGATGACCTCAAATGATTCCTATGGGGCGACGACATATCACCACCATACAGTATGTGGCCGTGCGTCATTTAAGGAGAATTCCACCGTAGAATTGTCAAGTGCAGTTTAATTCACGCTTGAGTCCTAAAACCTTCACAAGCTTCACATTTCACCTGGAAATCAGCGCCAGCGGAGTCCGATTTTTAAAGAACATGTATCAGGCGTGTAACAGGTCCAGAGACGTAGCTCTGAGCCACAACGCATGCACCCGATCTCTCCTGATCTCCACCCGATCTCCCCTGATCTCCACCCGATCTCCCCCTGATCTCCACCCGATCTCCCCCTAATCTCCCCCTGATCTATCTTGTTTTTCATACCTCTACTGTTTTTATCTTTGATTTACACTGTTTTACCACTATTCAGTTGGATGTCTCCAGGGTATTCATCTTCAAGAAGGCTACGCAGTCTAGTCCAGTCTAGTCTAGTCTAGTCTAGTCCAGTCTAGTTTAGTCTAGTCCAGTCTAGTCTAGTCCAGTCTAGTCCAGTCTAGTTTAGTCTAGTCCAGTCTAGTCTAGTCACGTCCAGTCTAGTCTAGTCAAGTCTAGTCCAGTCTAGTCTAGTCTAGTTTAGTCTAATCTAGTCTAGTCTCGTCTAGTCTAGTCCAGTCTAGTCTAGTCTAGTCTAGTCTAGTCTAGTCCAGTCTAGTCTAGTCTAGTCTAGTCTAGTCTAGTCCAGTGCAGTCTAGTCCAGTCTAGTCTAGTCTAGTCTAGTCTAGTCTAGTCTAGTCTAGTTTAGTCTAGTCCAGTCTAGTCTAGTCCAGTCTAGTTTAGTCCAGTTCAGTCAAGTCTAGTCTAGTCTAGTCTTGTCTAGTCCAGTCCAGTCCAGTCCAGTCTAGTCTTGTCTAGTCCAGTCTAGTCTAGTCTAGTCACGTCCAGTCTAGTCTAGTCTAGTCTAGTCACGTCCAGTCTAGTCCAGTCTAGTCTAGTCTAGTTTAGTCTAATCTAGTCTAGTCTCGTCTAGTCTAGTCCAGTCTAGTCCAGTCTAGTCTAGTATAGTCTAGTCTAGTCCAGTGCAGTCTAGTCCAGTCTAGTCTAGTCTAGTCTAGTCCAGTCTAGTCTAGTCTAGTCTAGTCTAGTCTAGTCTAGTCTAGTCTAGTCTAGTCTAGTCCAGGAGTCACAACTGTTATTCCAAGTGACTGTGAAAGTGTCAGTTTCGTGGAAGTTGCAGTATTTTCCATCTGTCTCCAACTATTCACACTTTTCTACTTTTACAATGAACATGTTGCTGTTACAGAGACTGCTGTCCTATCTGGGTAATACCCACTGAATTCGAAAGAAACCCCCCTGAGCTGGGGCTGGATGAGTCCGCAGAAGCCGAGCTGCAGTGTGGAAGGAGGGAGGGCTTCCTTGTAATGTCGACATCTTATAAAAGATGCATGAGCCCAGAAGGTGGAAGCTCTCAACTTGCCCTTCCCCAAGTGCTTCCAAACCAATCAATCATTCCGGTAACACTCCGGCTGAGCTACTAGGTCGGCTTTGACTTTGAGGGGGTTACCCTGGCAAAACAAGGAGAACCCAAAACCACAGAAGAGGCTCTGAGGTCTGTAGGAGCGGCTCATTAACCTTTATCTCGCAGACTGACTCCCTCCGCCTCTCATCCAACACCTGTTTTGGGAAACCTTCCAGGCCGATACCGCACCAGGGCTCTCCCATGCGACGGGGATGTAGGGAGGCGGCTGCCCAACGGCTCCGCAGGGCCCTCGGCGCCGGCGGGAACTCTTCGGTGGCGTGCGGCCTGTCACGCAGCAGCTCGACACTCACCTTCCAGGATGAATTTGGTGAAAAATAGTGTCCTGGCAGACAGCGTGGAGTCTGCGGCGGAGGCCTGCTGACCTGCTCCTCTGCAGGAGGCTCCCACACCGTCCAGTTCAGTGTTCATGTGTTCATGATGTCGCCCGCTCTGCGTCCGTCGCAGCCCAGCCGTCCTTTTGTGCTCGTCCATTTCAAGGAGTTCTGCCATTTTCTTTCCCCCGACTTTTTTCTCTGCTGATCGGCGAACGGGAAATGTGCAGTTTGTGAAGCCCTTGGAGACAGCGGTCACCACCTTGTCCAGACAGCCCAACCCTAAACCGACTGTTTTGGACAGGGAAATTCGTCCTGAGGGGACCCGAGAACCCGGGAGCCGACGCTACCCAACTGACCATAAAATACACCGGGTCTCGGGCGGTGCGGTTGGGGTCAACTGGGCCAAGACCTCAACTTTGAGACTGTGTTTTGCTGAAGGGCTGTGGAAATGAACTGCTGCAACACAGTGTTTGCGGCAGCGTTGCAGCTTGTCCGCCCCGCCCCCCACCCCTACTGCTCCGGGGGGCGCATGCTACGTGAACAACACGCGGAACACACGCAGCGCACACGCATGCGATGGTTTCCGGGGCGTTGTAGCGTGTGGCGGGATGCCTGTGCGCCGCGCCCGCCACGTGACGCACAGTTCCCGACCTCAATGTAGCGGAAAGACGTTTGGAAAAACAGCGAGCGCATTTCTTGCCTGAGTTTCTCATTTTGTGCTCGGGTGAGCGTGTCCGTTTGGTAAGGTGGATAAAGGAGGTGTGTGTGTGTGTGTGTGTGTCTGTGTGTGTATGTGTGTGTGTGTGTGTGTGTGTGTGTGTGTGTGTGATTGTGTGTGTGTGTGTGTGTGTGTGTGTGTGTGTGTGTGTGTGTGTGTGTGTGTGTGTGTGTGTGTGTGTGTGTGATTGTGTGTGTGTGTGTGTGTGTGTGTGTGTGTGTGTGCATGTGTGTGTGTGTGTGCGTGTGTGTGTGTGTGTGTGTGTGATTGTGTGTGTGTGTGTGTGTGTGTGTGTGTGTGCATGTGTGTGTGTGTGTGCGTGTCATTGATTGCAGGGTTTCCAATGTTTCTTTTACAAATAGGGACACAACGCCCAGAAAAAACTTACTGGTGCTGTTTGTGAAACACACACACACACACAGACACACACACACACACACACACACACACAGACACACACACACACACACACACACACAGACACACACACACACACACACACACACACACACACACACACACCCCTTTCTTACCACCTGAGGTGCAGCTATTCGCAGTCCTCTGTTACACTGACAAAAGGCTTCATCTCTCATCCCACATCAGACACACACACACACACACACACACACACACACACACGTACACACGGACACACACACACACAAAGACATGCTGATCATTATTCTCCCTTCCTTCTGTCATGTTGTGCGTGTGTGTGTGTGTGTGTGTGTACGTATGCTTGTGTGTTCACGTATGCGCACAAACACATGCACAGCCAACACACACACACAGAGACACACACACACACACACACACACACACACACACACACACACACATATTCCCGGAGCCATTGACCTGGTCTCCACAGGTAACCATGACGACCACTGCTTCACCATGGAGACGACCGTTACTCCTCTACTCGCCCTCCCTCCTCCCCTCTTCTCCCCACGTACCCCCCGTCACCCTCCTCCACCCCTGCCTCACCCCCATCCTCCTCCCTCCTCTCATTCCAGTCAGTTGATCCTGAGACCGGCAGGTGAAACTCCACACCCCACTCAGCTCTGTTGCTGATATTGACACTAAAATCCACTTTTCCCTGTGACTCATTTAAAGTGACGGTGAAATGAGGAGGAAGCTCCTGAAAAACAGCAAATATCTGTGGACAAGCACTACACTGTACTACTCACTCTACACTGTACTACTCACTCTACACTGTACTACTCACACTACACTGTACTACTCACACTACACTGTACCAGTCACACTACACTGTACTACTCACACTACACTGTACTACTCACTCTACACTGTAATGTTCACTCTACAATGTACCGTTCATTCTCCAATGTACTACTTACACTACATTGTACTGTTCACACTACATGACTTTCTGTCTTGTAATTGGGATTCTTGCATATCGAGGATGGTAGCTCAGGAGGTAGAGCTGGTCGTCTAGTAATCTAAAGGTTGCTGGTTGGATCCCAGGCTCCTCCTGCTAGCATGCTGTAGTGTCCTTGAGCAAGACACTTAACACCTAATTGCTCCTGATGGCTGCGTCCGTCGGTGTTTGAATAATTGTAAGTCGCTTTGGATAAAAGCGTCCGCTAAATGCAATGTAATGTAATGTAAAATATATATATATATATATATATATACATATATATATAACTCTGTGGTTAAGTGAGGAGTACCTGTATATATACATATGTGACCCACCGCGTACTTTAGGTTCATTTGTCGGCTGTCAAGATTTTTTTTTTGCAATCATTTGAAAGTGGAGAATCAGAGCTTCCAAACGAGGTGTCACTTGTGTAAACCAAGCAAATATTTTAAAGCTATGACTTGTTAATGACAAGGGTTTGGCAAACTGTGTTTCTGAGATAATCACCTTCAAAGTTTGACCCACACCAGCTTCATTCAGCTCCCACAATGCAACTGGGCTTGGAGGACCAACAAAGCCTCATGGCTACTTAACATACTGCTGAATGGGCCAATCACCAACAGCGTTGAACAGCTCAACAACACAAAAACAAAAAGCTTTTATTTTACAGTAAGAATATACATGTTTTATAAAAGTGAAATTATTTTGGAGTTTAAAAGTACAGACAACACAAAAAAATTTAGAGTCTATCAATATTATGAGTCTTAGAAAATCTGAAATCTGAAAATCTGTCACCACCAACGGACTTCATCACCTCATCAACTTCTTCCGTTGTAACAACAACAGACGTTATCGTCGGTCTCCTCCGGTGGTTCTTGAAAATATTCAGTTTCATCGTCACATTAAGTTTGAAATCCGCTGTTTGAAATGTTCTCTGAGTCCGGAGTAATATCACTTTCAGCATCGCTGTCGTTCTCTGTCCAGTAGGCGCTGCTCACACTGACTTGGATCCATCGCACTGGTCAGATTAAGGTCCGAGATATGATTGAGAACTTCCTCAAGTGAGACCAAAACACCCCCGTGCTGCGCTTTAACCGTCTGTTTACGGAAGTGACGTAGGTGCGTGACGCTTAGGGTTTTTCTTCTTCCCCGTTTCAGAACAATGACTCCGTGTGTGTAAAAGTAGTACGATTTTAAAGGTTGATCTCTATCAAAACAGTTCCACATTGAATCTTCACCTCACATGGAATATGGAGGAATGATCTTCACCTGGACGCTCGCTTAAAGGAAACCATCGATCGTCGTTGTTCAGCGCTGTTCAGTGTCTTAGTAAGTGAACTGTGCTTCCCCATGTCATCTAATGGGAATATTTAACTCCACGGTTTAACATTTTTCTACTATTTATAAATCAAACTCTGTTTTGAAAATACGTTGAGAGATTAAAAAAAAAAAAAACACAAAGGAAAAATCTTATTTTCCTACAAGAAAGGTTTTTTCCACTCATTTGGCTGCTCCTTGAGATTTTAGAAATGCTCGAGATGGCGGGTTTTGCTGTGGTGGGACACACTCATATATAAATATATATATATATATATATATATATATATATATATATATATGTATATATATATAAAACTCGATTGTTAAGTGAGGAGTACCCGTACATCGAAACCCTAGAGAAGAAAGGTAAAATAGTTATGTTGTGTTTCTAGATGCTGCTGTACACTCTCATCTCCCAGTCTCTCCTTCTCGACTCCTCCCCCTTCACCCTGTGGCTGCTCTCATTGGCTGTAGCTTGTTGCGTCGTTCCCGACTCGATCCCCACACACCTGGATATCGAACCTGATATCAAACATACTGCCCTCCGCGAGGGTTAGGGTTAGGGTTAGGTTAGGGTTAGGGTTAGGTTGAGGTTAGGGTTAGGGTTAGGTTGAGGTTAGGGTCAGGGTTAGGGTTAGGGTTAGGGTTAGGTTGAGGTAAGGGTTAGGGTTAGGGTAAGGGTTAGGTTGAGGTTAGGGTAAGGGTAAGGTTGAGGTTAGGGTTAGGTTAGGGTTAGGTTGAGGTTAGGGTTAGGGTTAGGGTTAGGTTCAGGTTAGGGTTAGGCTTAGGGTTAGGGTTAGGCTTAGGGTTCGGGTTAGGTTGCGGTTAGGGTTAGGGTTAGGGTTAGGTTAAGGTTAGGGTTAAGGTTAGGTTGAGGTTAGGGTTAGGTTAGGGTTCGGTTGAGGTTAGGGTTAGGTAAGGGTTAGGTTGAGGTTAGGGTTAGGGTTAGGGTTAGGTTGAGGGTAGCGTTAGGGTTAGGTTGAGGTTAGGGTTAGGTTGAGGGTAGGTTTAGGTTGAGGGTAGGGTTAGGGTTAGGTTAGGGTTAGGTTAGGGTTAGGGTTAGGGTTAGGTTGAAGGTAGGGTTAGGGTTAGGTTAGGGCTAGGGTTAGGTTTAGGTTGAGGGTAGGTTTAGGGTTAGGTTAGGGTTAGGGTTAGGTTGAGTGTAGGGTTAGGGTTAGATTGAGGTTAGGGTTAGGGTTAGGGTTAGGTTGAGGTTAGGGTTAGGTTGAGGGTAGGCTTAGGTTGAGGGTAGCTTTAGGTGGGGTAAAGTAGTGGCGGACCCAGCCACTGACAGTGTAAAGAGTTAGAGGATCAGATACAGAACACAAATACATTGAGCGCCTGTTTTTTATAAGGTGCAGGCTGAAGTGTCAAATATGGATTTATTTTTACAAAAAGGTTGTCTGGATTACCACTTCAAAACCAATCAAGGCAGTTGCACTCTGAAGTTGAAAAGCAGATGTTTCCATCATATGCTACTAAACGATGAATGAGGACTGGAATTCTGTTCTTTTTGGCTGATTATTTCTTACTTGATGAATGGTCACAACCTGCTCTAAACACACTGCTGTCAGACAACACCTGAAATTCTCTCTTCCATTCTCTCTTCCGTTCATCCCTCTCACTCTCTCTCTCTCTCTCTCTCTCTCTCTCTCACTCGCCCCTCTCTCTCCCTCTTCTCTTTCCCTTGCTGATCCTCTTCCCTCTGTTTCCTGCACATCTGTCACTGTTGGTGTTTCCTTTCCATCCATCTTTCTGTCTCCTGCCTCTTGTCTCTCCATTCTTTATGTTCTTTATTATTTTACCATCTCTTCCCGTGATCTAGTCCCAGCCCCCCCCCCTCTCTCAATTCAATTCAATTCAATTGATCTTTATTTCAGTTTCAGTTATTATAACAGTTTTGCCAAAGCTAGAGGGCAGGTAGCACTCAACAACAACAACAACAACAACAACATTAGAGACAATAACTCAACAACAACAACATTAGAGACAATAACTCAACAACTACAACATTAGAGACAATAACTCAACAACAACATTGTTTACAATAACAACAGATGAACCTCATAATAATAGCAGTAATAACATGAAAAATGACAATAAAAGTAAAAAGTAAGTAAATAAAAAGTAGCAGTATGTAGAGGGCAGCTTACAGCTCATCTTATGACACTGTAAGAGGAAGCGTCCAGCGAGGGCGGCTGTGTGCCCCTCCCCGAGGAGCACGGCCATCTTTACTCATCAGACAGTGCGGTGAATGATGCTGAAATTGAGTTGAATTTATCTAAACGTTGTTGTCTGGTGTGTTGGTATGGTTGACAGTGTAGTAGAAAGTGCATGTCTGTCTCTACCTCACCTGTCTTACACTGACCTCACCTGTCTTACACTGACCTCACCTGTCTTACACTGACCACACCTGTCTTACACTGACCACACCTGTACTCCACTGACCTCACCTGTCTTACACTGACCTCACCTGTCTTACACTGACCACACCTGTCTTACACTGACCTCATAATCTTTGCTCTTTGGGCAGCCAGGATGTCTTGTTTCTTCCTTTTTCGATGTCTGGACTGTGCTCACTGAGCCTGTACTTGCTCAGGATCTGGCTCTGCTTCATATCTCTGACAGTAAACATATATGCTTCATATCTCTGACAGTGTATATTCTCTTTTTAGGCTGTTTTGTGTTTTGGTTTGATGGTTCAATGTTCCAGATAGGTCTTGGTTTCTTTAACTATTTGCTTGACTGTGATGTGTGATGGTCAAGCAGTGCTGCTCTGACATGGAACCATATTGGTGTTGGCTGCTCAGTAAGGCTCATGAGCAGCTGACTGAGGGGATTCTTTTTGGGCTTCAGTTCTTGGCTTTGCAGTGCTTCAACCTGCAGTGTATCTTGGGGACTTGATTTAAGATGCATCCAAAACTTGATTGTTCTTTTCTGAATGTTTATTATTAGCGGATATCGACCTAATTCTGCCCTGCATGCATTGGTGGCTGTTTTTCTTTGTATGTTAATATACTCCTGCAGAATGTGTCATGCAGGGTCTCTGTAGGATGCTTGTCCATCTAGTGTAGTCGTGCTGACTGAGTGGACCCCACACTTCACTTCCATACAGGGCTATTGGTACAATTATACTTTTAAATATTTTGGTCCAGATTCTGATTGGTTCGTCTGTTTGGTGAAATTTTCTTCTAATTGTGTAAAAGCCTCTTCAGGCCTTCTCTTTTAGTGCATTCACTGCCAGACCAACATTTCCAGAGTCACTGATTTGGAGCCCCAGGTCTTCATAGGACAGGTTGTGGTCTAGTGGGTGTTTCCGAGGACGAATATGTGTCTGTTTTCCTGAGATCTGGACTTTTTCTGGAAGATCACTATTTTGGATGTTTTCAAGTTTACTGTCAGGGCCCAGTTGTCACAGTATTGCTCCAGCAGATCCAGGTGCTGCTGTAGACCCTGCTCTTTGGGTGACAGCAGCACCAGGTCGTCTGCATAGAGCAAGAATTTCACCTCCTTGTTGTTTAGGGTGAGGCCAGGGGCTGCAGATGGTTCCAACAACAAGGCTAGCTCTTTAATGTAGACATTAAAGAGGGTGGAGGTAAGCTGCATCCCTAGCTCCTCCATGTAGACATTAAAGAGGGTGGAGGTAAGCTGCATCCCTGGCCAACCCCTTGCCCTTGAGTGAAGAAGTCTGTTCTTTTTTTTGTTCTTAAAGATGAGAAGACTGGACACGGGTGGGGTCTAGGAATAATCCCCATCCATCACCTCCACCTCCATTGTTGTGCTTCAACACCATTTCTGTGTGATACTACTCGTGTATGCATATCAAAGTACTTGGTATCAAATGTACCAGTGCACCTTGAGTAAAAGAGTCATTTCTCCACCTGGTTTCACCTGAGGTGGAGGATTTCTCCGTCCTATGTACATTGACCACTCGTGGTTCAAGGTGTTGATGGTCCCGTTGTGACGGCACCAAAAGGCTCCAGTTGAAGACTTGAGCAACTGTTCAACTGAAGGTTCTCACCACGTGCAGTAGGAAGCCTCCAGGAGCGACAGGGAGCCATAGTGGACAAAAAGGTACCAATATGACCCTGAAATGAAGTGAGTCCACTTAGCGTATCAAGTCCCTGGAAATGTAAATGTAAATACCTGCAAATTGTACTTCCATGCAGTACTTGGGTGGAGCTATTGAGTTGTTTTCCAGCTCCGCCCATGACGTCCTTCACAGCAGATCTGTGTCATGAAGACGAGCATCATCCCTGTGCAGCCGTTACACAGCGATGACATCATCATGCACCGAGCCAACCTCAGGTGAACCAACCAACCCTCCTCCCCCTCCTCCTCTACCTCGTCTTCCTCCTCCCCCTCCTCCTCCTCCTGCTCCCCCTCCTTTGCCTCCTCCTCTTCCTCCTCCTCTTCCTCCTCCCCCTCCCCCCTGTCCCCCTCCTCCTCTTCCTCCTGCTCACCTCCTCCTCCTCCTGCTACCCCTCCTCCCCCTCCTCCCCCCTCCTCCCCCTCCTCCCCCCTCCTCTCCCTCCTCCCCCCTCCTCCTCCTCATTCGCCTCCTCTTTTATTGTCTGTTGTCAACCCTGGAAATAGAAATTCTCCATCTGTGATGTCGTCGTCGCCGCTTCTCCCCAATGATCTGAGACCATTTCATCATCGAAGTCACCACCAACACCACCACCACCATCAACACCACCACCACCACCACCACCAACACCACCAACACCACCACCACCACCACCACCACCAACACCACCACCACCAACACCAACACCAACACCACCACCACCACCACCACCAACACCAACACCAACTCCCTCCCTCCTCCCTGCCTCCCTGCCTCCCTCCCTGCCTCCCTCCCTCCCTCCCTGCCTCCGTCTTGTCAGTCCAACTGCTGCTGTAGAAAATGCATAAAAAGATGGAGTAAATAGAATGACGGAGTAGATAGAATGATTGAGTAGAATAGAATGATGGACTAGATCGAATGATGGAGTAAATCGAATGATGGAGTAGATCGAATGATGGAGTAGAATAGAATGATGGAGTAGATCGAATGATGGAGTAGATCGAATGATGCAGTAGAATAGAATGATGGAGTAGAGTTGAATGATGGAGTAGATAGAATGATGGAGTAGATAGAATGATGGTGTGGAATAGAATGATGGAGTAGATAGAATTTTGGAGTAGATGCAATGATGGAGTAGATACAATGATGGAGTAGATACTATGATGGAGTAGATACAATGATGGAGTAGATACAATGATGGAGTAGATACTATGATGGAGTAGATACAATGATGAAGTAGATATTATGATGGAGTAGATACTATGATGGAGTAGAATAGAATGATGGCATAGAATTGAATGATGAGTAGAATTGAATGAAGGAGTAGATAGAATTATGGAGTAGAATAGAATGATGGAGTAGATAGAATGATGGAGTAGAATAGAATGATGGAGTAGATACTATGATGGAGTAGAATAGAATGATGCCGTAGAATTGAATGATGAGTAGAATTGAATGGAGTAGATAGAATTATGGAGTACAATAGAATGATGAAGTAGATAGAATGATGGAGTAGAATAGAATGATGGAGTGGATACAATGATGGAGTAGATCCAATGATGGAGTAGAATTGAATGATGGAGTAGATACTATGATGGAGTAGATACAATGATGAAGTAGATATTATGATGGAGTAGATACTATGATGGAGTAGAATAGAATGATGGCATAGAATTGAATGATGAGTAGAATTGAATGAAGGAGTAGATAGAATTATGGAGTAGAATAGAATGATGGAGTAGATAGAATGATGGAGTAGAATAGAATGATGGAGTAGATACTATGATGGAGTAGAATAGAATGATGCCGTAGAATTGAATGATGAGTAGAATTGAATGGAGTAGATAGAATGATGGAGTAGAATAGAATGATGGAGTGGATACAATGATGAAGTAGATCCAATGATGGAGTAGAATTGAATGATGGAGTAGAATAGAATGATGGAGTAGAATTGAATGATTGAATAGATAGAATGATGGAGTAGAATAGAATGATGGAATAGATAGAATGATGGAGTAGAATAGAATGATGGCGTAGAATTGAATGATGGAGTAGATCCAATGATGGAGTAGAATTGAATGATGGAGTAGAATAGAATGATGGAGTAGAATTGAATGATGGAATAGATAGAATGATGCAGTAGAATAGAATGATGGAATAGATAGAATGATGGAGTAGAATAGAATGATGGCGTAGATAGAATGATGGAGTAGATGCAATGATGGAGTAGATACAATGATTGAGTAGATACTATGATGGAGTAGATAGAATGATGGAGTAGAATAGAATGATGGAGTAGATAGAATTATGGAGTAGAATAGAATGATGGAGTAGATAGAATGATGGAGTAGAATAGAATGATGGAGTAGATACAATGATGGAGTAGAATAGAATAGAACGCACCCCACCACTTCTGGTTCCACAAAGACCCCTTTTCCTTAAAAGCGATGCTTCCCAATGTGGGGGTCCGGGCTCCTTTCAGGAGGCTCCCGGGGTCTGCAGCAAAACGATGACTTCTTCTCCGTCAGCATTGCTTCATCTCCTCCACCACGGCACCGTCACAAACGTCCAGTGACAACGGTTTTGTATCCTGGTTTCACTGTTTTCTGCCTGAGCGGAGGAGAGACACCGGAGACCGCAGTGAGGGAATTGTCCGGGGTCCGGGGTCCAGGGTCCGGGGTCCGGGGTCCGGTGTCCGGGGTCCGGGGTCCGGGGTCCGGGGTCCGGGGTCCGGGGTCCCGTCAGCGCTTTAAAGAACCATGCCTTTGCACTGCTTTGCTCCCAACGCTGCATCGTGTCTCCTTCTACCGCATGATTCACACTATTATTCAATATATTTCAGTTTTCAGCCCCTGGACAATGGATGGGTATGAATATTTTCTACATCAATGCCACAAAACCAACATTTAATACAAGGTTTCCACGGGTCCTTAAAAAGTCTTAAATAGAATAATCGCCATTTGGCTTGGTGGGCGCATCGGGTCCGGGGAGAGGGGGTCCGCTCCCCGGCCTGCTGCACCTCTAGACGGATCGGGTGGCGACTCGCCTATCTCTTCCAGCGCCAAAACTCATACTCAGCACATACACCACACAATAGACTGAGGCCTTGCGGGATGGGTGCAGGCGTGCAGCGGCCATCTTGCATGTCACACTCCTTCCCCAGCGTGCTTCTTGTCCGTCCCGAAATTTGAATCCCGCTCACATTAGCTTAGAACACATACACTGGCACACCAATCCTACTCCCAACAACACTCCACCGGACCAGATTCTGCGGGGCAG
>NC_137194.1:568867-571367 GCF_960531495.2 Zeus faber | reverse complement strand
AGTATAACACACTGCACGCCAGTATAACACACTGCAACACAGTATAACACACTGCAACCCAGTATAACAAATTACAACCCATTATAACACACTGCACCCCAGTATAACACACTGCACCCTAGTATAACACACTGCACCCCTGCATAAAATATTGGAACCCAGTATAAAATATTGGAACCCAGTAAAACACACTGCCACCCAGTATAACACACTGCACCCCAGTATAACACACTGCAACCCAGTAAAACACACTGCACCCCTGTATAAAATATTGGAACCCAGTATAAAATATTGGAACCCAGTATAAAATATTGGAACCCAGTACAACACACTGCACCCCAGTATAACACACTGCATCCCAGTACAACACAGTGCAACCCAGTATAATACACTGCACACCAGTATAACACACTGCACCCCTGTATAAAATATTGGAACCCAGTATAAAATATTGGAACCCAGTATAACACACTGCACCCCAGTATAACACACTGCAACCCAGTAAAACACACTGCAGCCCTGTATAAAATATTGGAACCCAGTATAAAATATTGGAACCCAGTATAACACACTGCACCCCTGTATAAAATACTGGAACCCTTCCTTCCTTTGCATTGAACATTCTTTTGTTTCCTTCCTCCATCCCTGCACACTTCTCTCCTGCTCTTTGTATCTTCCCTCTCTCTCTCTTTATGAGGATGGAGGTTGTTTTGCTCTTCACTCTCGCAGCAAACTTCCTGTCAGGCCTGAGTCATCGCTTCTGGGAAACATTCACAAGCTGCAGCAGTTGCTGTGGCCTTGTAGTTTCTTTTGTGGAGATGACACCAGCCCAGAGAAACAACATCCACAACAATGTGGTGGATGTTGTCCCTCTGATTTACTGGAGTGAGTCCAGCCCTCCCTGTTGCACGCCTGTTGCAGGCCTGTTGCACGCCTGTTGCAGGCCTGTTGCAGGCCTGTTGCACGCCTGTTGCAGGCCTGTTGCAGGCCTGTTGCACGCCTGTTGCACGCCTGTTGCAGGCCTGTTGCATGTCTGTTGCATGCCTGTTGCAGGCCTGTTGCACGCCTGTTGCATGCCTGTTGCTTGCCTGTTGCATGCCTGTTGCAGGCCTGTTGCCAGCTGTTGCATGCCTGTTGCAGGCCTGTTGCACGCCTGTTGCATGCCTGTTGCAGGCCTGTTGCACGCCTGTTGCATGCCTGTTGCAGGCCTGTTGCAGGCCTGTTGCACACCTGTTGCAGGCCTGTTCATATTTCTATTTCTTTTCTTTTCACCGATGCACTTCAGTCCAGCACACCCTGCCTGACAACAAAGGAGGGACAGGACAACAGACCGACAGGACAACAGACTGACAGGACAACAGACTGACAAGACAACAGACTGACAGGACAACAGACTGACAGGACAACAGACTGACAGAACAGGACATTGACAGGACACAGACCGACAGGACAGGACACTGACAGGACAACAGACTGACAAGACAACCGACTGACCGGACAGAACACTGACAGGACAGGACACTGACAGGACAACAGACTGACAGGACAACAGACTGACCGGACAGGACATTGACAGGACACAGACCGACAGGACAGGACACCGACAGGACAACAGACTGACAGGACAACAGACTGACCGGACAGAACATTGACAGGACACAGACCGACAGGACAGGACACTGACAGGACAACAGACTGACAAGACAACCGACTGACCGGACAGAACACTGACAGGACAGGACACTGACAGGACAACAGACTGACTGGACAGGACATTGACAGGACAGTACACTGACAGGACAACAGACTGACAGGACGACAGACTGACAGGACAACAGACTGACAGGACAGGACACCGACAGGACAACAGACTGACAGGACAGGACACTGACAGGACAACAGACTGACAGGACAACAGACTGACAGGAAAGGACACCGACAGGACAACAGACTGACAGGACAGGACACCGACAGGACAACAGACTGACCGGACAGGACACTGACAGGACAACAGACTGACAGGACAACAGACTGACAGGACAGGACACTGACAGGACAACAGACTGACAGGACAGGACACCGACAGGACAACAGACTGACCGGACAGGACACTGACAGGACAACAGACTGATAGGACAACAGACTGACAAGACAACAGACTGACAGGACAACAGACTGACAGGACAACAGACTGACAGGACAGGACACTGACAGGACAACAGACTGACAGGACAACAGACTGACAGGACAGGACACTGACAGGACAACAGACTGACAGGACAACAGACTGACCGGACAGGACATTGATAGGACAACAGACTGACAGGACAACCGACTGACCGGACAGGACACTGACAGGACAACAGACTGACAGGACAACAGACTGACAAGACAACAGACTGACAGGACAGGACACTGACAGGACAACAGACTGACAGGACAACAGACTGACAGGACAGGACACTGACAGGACAACAGACTGACAGGACAACAGACTGAC
>NC_137194.1:553867-561367 GCF_960531495.2 Zeus faber | reverse complement strand
CGTGTACATGTGTATGTGTGTGTATCAGGGTTTCCGTTAAAAGTCCACATGTCCTGAAAAATTTCTGTGTCACGGAAAAATGGGAGAAGTTATCTGTTTATTGAGCTTAAAAATAGTAGATCATCAAGGCAGGCTATATAAAACATGACATCATCAAGGCATGTAGAAAAAAATAAAAAAATAAAAAAAAAATATATATATATATATATATATATATATATATATATAATATAAAATAATATAAATATGATATGAACAATTAAATTTAAATATAATATATTTTAAAAAATTGTATTGAAAAGTATGCTCCTTTTGCTTATACCAAATGAAATAAGTCCTGTCAATAGACTCACGTTCATAACACTATTTAAAAAAATAAATACATATTACACTAGCCTGGTTGGGGCAACACATAAAGTCAAGTCGTCAGCCCCGTGCGGAGGAGCCTCCCTGGAGAACACCACCATCAGAGGGGCATTGGTGGAATGACCTTCCATGCAAAATGGAAACTATTTGGTTTGGTGGTCTGATGAACATGGTCACCTCTGGAATGGGGTTCCCCTCAGTTTTCACTTTTCCACCTCCTATGCATGAGGTTTAGGAGCCGTTATAAAAAAAAATTTAAGGTTTTTTTGAATTCACTACATTTTCAAACTCTTGGGTGAAGAAAAACTTGATTCAACAATTTTCTCTCATTTCATTTTTTATAAAAACAAACCTGAAAAAAAGAAACGTTTCTGCTGTGAGAGCTGCTGAACAGCACCAAGGAAGACGATGAGCATGGTTACCATGGAGGTGAGGTCCATCCATCCATCCATCCATCCATCCATCCATCCATCCATCCATCCATCCATCCATCCATCCATCCACCCACCCATCCATCCACCCATCCATCCATCCATCCATCCGTCCATCCATCCATCCATCCATCCACCCACCCATCCATCCACCCATCCATCCATCCATCCATCCATCCATCCACCCATCCATCCACCCACCCATCCATCCATCCGTCCATCCATCACCCATCCATCCATCCACCCACCCATCCATCATCCATCCATCCATCCATCCATCCATCCATCCATCCATCCACCCACCCACCCACCCATCCATCCATCCACCCAACCATCCATCCATCCACCCATCCATCCACCCACCCACCCATCCATCCATCCATCCACCCATCCATCCGTCCACCCATCCATCCATCCGTCCATCCATCACCCATCCATCCACCCACCCATCCATCATCCATCCGCCCATCCATCCATCTGCCCATACATCCGTCCATCTGTGAATCCATCCATCCATCCGTCCATCCATCTATCCATCCATCTGTCCATCCATATGTCCATCCATCCATCCATCTGTGAATCCATCCATCCATCCATCCATCTGTCCATCCATCTGTCCATCCATCTGTCCATCCATATGTCCATCGTCCATCATCCATCCATCATCCATCCATCATCCACCTATCAACAGCCTGCATCCAAAGCTGCTTTTCCAACAACAACTATGTGGACCTGGAACTTTGTGAACCAGACCCTGACCCTAGAAAAGCTTCTTGGTCTCTTTCCATCTTCATGTCAGCGCACAACAAAGCTCGTCCTCGGCTCCATTGTTTGCTTGTTTGCTGTTTGCTTTACATTTTCTTTCATAAAACAAAAGTGGCAGGAGGAGCCAGGACTGCCAGCGAGCAGCGAGTGTTAAATCACTATTTCAAAATGCCAGTTGGTGCGCTTAACCAATCAGTGTTGCTCAGTCCGACAAACTCCAACAGATGCCTTGAGGAGCACCACCTCGCTTGGAGCGGGGTTCAACCGAGCAAGCACTGCCTGTTTGATCCCGGTTCAAAAAGCAAGCACCACCATCCATCCGTCCATCCATCCATCAATCCATCCATCCATCGGACCGTCCATCCATACATCATCCACCCATCAGTCAGTCCATCCATCCATCCATCCATCCATCCATCCATCCATCCGTCCATCCATCCATCAATCCATCCATCCATCGGACCGTCCATCCATACATCATCCACCCATCAGTCAGTCCATCCATCCATCCATCCATCCATTCATCCGTCCATCTGTCCATTCTTCCGCCTAAACCAAGTGTGTTTTGAAGCAGAAGGAAACTGGAGCACCCAAGAGAAACACATTTATCTATAATCCATCCATCATCCATCCTTCCATCCATCCATCATCCATCCTTGCTTCCATCCTTCCATCCATCATCCATCCTTCCATCCATCCATCTATCATCCATCCTTCCATCCATCTATTCATTCATCCATCCATCCACCCCTCCATCTGTCTCTCTATCTGTCCATCCTTCATCCATCCATGTATGCATCCATCCACCCATCCATCCATCAGCATCCATCCATCAGCATCCATCAGCATCCATCAGCATCCATCAGCATCCATCCGTCCATCCGTTTGTCAATCCATGAGTCAGAGTTCAGAGTTCACCTGAGTCCAACTTTACAACTGTGAAGATCCAGCAGCTCAGACCGCAGACACCTGGCATCACACGCCCGCGTGAAACCCTCTTTGCAGCAGAAAATGCATAAACATTTAATTTGGGAGCGTTAGGAAACATCTGATCTGTTGCGAATCCTTCACCTCCGCAGGTCATTGGGAGGCATGCAGCCTCACTGAAGACAATCACCTGCTTGCTCATCAGCCATCAGGGAGTCGCTCCTACACCGGGCGGAAGACAGGAGCGGGCAAGCGAGAGAGAGAGAGAGAGAGAGAGAGAGAGAGAGAGCGAGAGAGAGAGGGAGAGAGGGGGAGAGAGAGAAGGAGAGAGAGAGGGAGAGAGGGAGAGAGAGAGAGAGGGAGAGAGGGGGAGAGAGGGGGGGAGGTTGAGAGAGAGGAGGAGAGAGGAGGAGAGAGGGAGAGAGAGAAGGAGAGAGAGAGGGAGAGAGAGAGAGAGAGGGAGAGAGTGAGAGAGGGGGAGAGAGGGAGAGAGAGAGAGAGAGGGAGAGAGTGAGAGAGGGGGAGAGAGGGAGAGAGAGAGAGAAGGAGAGAGAGGGAGAGAGAGAGAGAAGGAGAGAGAGAGGGAGAGAGAGAGAGAAGGAGAGAGAGAGGGGGGGGGAGGGAGAGAGGGGGGGGATAGTGGCTTGGGGGGTGGGTGTTGGGCTTCCTTGTAAAGACTCGCTGCCTCTGGGTGCAGCTCCCACTTGCAAGTGTTTTCTGGGCGTAGGACCAACGCTTATCAAGGAAAAAGGCCTTTGATTCCTGTGGCATATTTATTGATGGTGACACTGTCTTTTGATATGAGCTGTGAGGCACCGACGTGTCCCCGGAATTTCAATGAAGCTCCTCTGACAGGAAGCCAGAGCGTGGAGCATCAGCAAGACCTTTCATATTGATGCTTTCTGTTGCACCTCCCGTCCTGTACCCTGTCCCGTTACGTCCCGTCCCGTCACGTCCCGCCCCGTTACGTCCCGTCACGTCCCGTCACGTCCCGCCCCGTTACGTCCCGTCACGTCCCGTCACGTCCCGCCCCGTTACGTCCCGTCACGTCACGTCCCGTCCCGTCCCGTCCCGTCCCGTTACATCCTGTCATTTTACAACCCGTACCCATCCCGTTACATCCCATCCCGTCACGTCCCGTCCCGTCCCGTCCCGTTACATCCTGTCATTTTACAACCCGTACCCATCCCGTTACATCCCATCCCGTCACGTCCCGCCCCGTTACATCCTGTCATTTTACAACCCGTACCCATCCCGTTACATCCCCTCACGTCACGTCCCGCCCCGTTACGTCCCGTCACGTCACGTCCCGTCCCGTCCCGTCCCGTCCCGTCCCGTCCCGTCCCGTTACATCCTGTCATTTTACAACCCGTACCCATCCCGTTACATCCCCTCACGTCACGTCCCGCCCCGTTACGTCCCGTCCCGTCCCGTCCCGTTACATCCTGTCATTTTACAACCCGTACCCATCCCGTTACATCCCCTCACGTCACGTCCCGCCCCGTTACGTCCCGTCACGTCACGTCCCGTCCCGTCCCGTCCCGTCCCGTCCCGTCCCGTTACATCCTGTCATTTTACAACCCGTACCCATCCCGTTACATCCCCTCACGTCACGTCCCGCCCCGTTACGTCCCGTCCCGTCCCGTCCCGTTACATCCTGTCATTTTACAACCCGTACCCATCCCGTTACATCCCGTCACGTCACGTCCGGCTACGTTACGTTCTGTTACGTTCCGTCACATTACGTTCCGTCACATTACGTTCCGTCACGTTATGTTACGTTATGTTCCGTCCCATTCCGTTCCGTCACGTTCCGTTCCGTTCCTCCATCATGTGGAGGAACGGAAGGAGGAAGAGACGCTTCTTTCTGTTTTTTAATAAATACAATAAAAACATTCATATTTTTTCAAACTGATTTATTTTGCAGTCTACCTTTCTCTCCTCCACCTTTCCTCGACACAATTCTCGTTTCCTCATTTCCTCCCTCCTCTCCGCTCATCTGTTTCCTCCTCATCTCCTCTCCTCCCCTCTTCCCCTCCACCCCTCCCCCTCTCCTCCCCTCCCCCTCTCCTCCCTTCCCCTTTCAGACGCTTCCACAGGTTGGATGTTGTCCATGAAGCGTCAAGTCCTGCCTCCACCCGTTCTGAGGCTCCGTCTCCACCCGCTGCTCAGGTATCCGGTGTTTTCCTCATGAACGTCTGTCTGACCTTTTCTCATCCATCAGTAATGATGACTTTCTTATTTTAGCACAGATATAAATGGATGGCAGATCTTATGCAGGTGGATCTCCAACCGTACATGACCTTTTGTGTTTTAATACCCGCTCTTATCGGCGGTGACGTGCGGCGGGGAGACGCCCAAGCTGTGACATCATCGCTGATTCCTTTTCAGAGCTAAGACGTGAATAATAAATAAAAGTTAGATGGAAGTCATAAAGCAAAGAAAGAACAAATAATGATGTCCATGACACATGATGTTTAAGACGTAAAGGAAGGAGCCCGTGCACTAGCTGATGGTGCAGAGCATGTTTACAAAACATTTCAGCTGAAATGACCTATGAACAGGTTGTCTACAGAGGGCGACAATGATGTCATCACATCATCATGGAGGCATCACTGCTCGTAGTAAATTCAAACTGCTGCTTTTAGGCTGAAACACATTTGAAATCTTCATATGGTCATTTATTTATACAGCGCTCAGTTGTGTCTCTGCTTCAGAAGATACTGCACTTGGTGACGTGGTGAAGCTGCTGAGGACCTTCTTCATCTTCTCTGGTGAGGTGGTAGAATTATAGATCGATCGATTCTATAATCAATCATTCTATGATTCTTAACCAGTGAACCATCAATCACAAGTAACACTGACTCCGCCGATGTTTCTTGGTGGTTGGTTACCTTGGTGATGTCCCGTCTCGACTACTGCAACGCTCTCTTAACAGGCTCGCCGGCCTGTGCGGTGAAGCCACTGCAGGTGGTACAGAACGCGGCGGCGCGACTGGTGTTCAACCAGCCAAAGAGGGCACTTGTCACTCCGCTGCTCATCGAGCTCCACTGGTTACCATCAAGTTCAAGTCTCTGATGCTGGCCTACAGAGTGATTGCTGGGAATGCTCCCGCCTACTTAAATGCTCTTGTAAAAGCACATGTTGCCCCCCGGATGCTGCGCTCGTCAAATGAGCGTTGCCTGGCTCTGCCGGCCGTACAGCCACGGCAATCCAGGCTATTCTCATTTGTAGTTCCACGTTGGTGGAACGAGCTGCCAAAAATGACCAGAGCGGGGACCTCCCTCTGTCTTTAAGAAGCACCTGAAGACCCAGCTCTTCAGTGAGTACCTCCTGTCCTAACCTACAACTACTTAGCACCACCTTGCAGTATTTATTGTTACACCAATGTTGTTGTTACACTAATCTCTGTCGCAATGTAGCTTGAATGTTATTCTCCCTTGTAAGTCGCTTTGGATAAAAGCGTCTGATAAATGACTAAATGTAAATGTAAATGCAAATGTTACCGATCAACACTGTGATGTACAGTTGGTTCGACAAACAGCAAACAGATGATGTGATGTGATGTGATGTGATGTGATTATTGTAGAATCACTGTTGCACACTCAATGACATATGTTCTTGGTTGTGCGCTAATTGTGATGGTGATCACATCCATCACGCTCCTTCCACTATTGTCCCATGAGCGCTGAAGGGTGACGGAGGGTACTTCCTGTCAGGACGCCCGCCGGCCCCACCTGTCTTGGGCTGTGATGATGTATCTGTCTCCTTTTGCTCCAAAGGAACATTAGTGAGTGACTGTAATGAAAAGTGCCCGGGGGCGTCAGTGTGCGGTGGAATTATTTCTCTCTTTCCGGGGCGACGCCGAGGAGGACGCTGCCGTGCCGAACAAAAACAATGTGTGTTGGGTTCATATCCATCATTTTAAAGTTGGGAAGTGCCATTTTCAGCCACGGGGGGTGGGGGGCTACCACAACCAAATCAAACGAACCCAGAGCGGCAAGGTGGGATCCAAACAGAGTCCCAACAATACCCAAACACGTCAAAAGACGCGTGTTGGGTGAATGCTCCTGACCAGGGCACGCGGCACTGCGGCTGCACACCGCTCCTCGCTATGGCTTAGGGTCAAATACAGAGGATTCATTTCCTTCTACAGTGGTACCTGGACCTACCAGCGCAACTACGACCACTAATCCAAGACACCAGCGGTGATAGTCGCCAACATCTGGATCCACTTGCGCCCGACTGCTCCAAGATACGACCGTGGAAATGTGCAGTTGGCTCATCTGTGGCCAGTCAGCAGTCAGTCAGCAGTCAGTCAGCAGTCAGTCAGCAGCCAGTCAGCGGCCACTCAGCAGTCAGTCAGCAGTCAGTCAGTCAGTCAGCAGTCAGTCAGTCAGCAGTCAGTCAGCAGTCAGTCAGCGGCCAGTCAGCAGTCAGTCAGCAGTCAGTCAGCGGCCAGTCAGCGGTCAGTCAGCAGTCAGCAGCAGTCAGTCAGTCAGCAGTCAGTCAGCAGTCAGTCGGCAGTCAGTCAGCAGTCAGTCAGCTGTCAGTCAGCAGTCAGTCAGCAGTGAGTCGGCAGTCAGTCAATGAGCAGTCAGTCGGCAGTCAGTGAGTCAGCAGTCAGTCAGTTGGCAGTCAGTCAGTCAGCGGGCGACCTACATGGTGTGTGCATGTAGTTCGTGGCTTATCGATACTTTCATATTTACTGTGTTTGTTCTGTGTATTTTGTTTATTTTCACCCTTCATGTTTTCATAATTTATACTGGAAAACTTGCTTCGACATACGACTCTTTTAACATACGACCGTTCTTATAGAACGGATGACAGTCGTAAGTCGAAGTAGCACTGTACTTGTACAACGACAATAAAGATATTGTTTCTATCCTACTCCCCGGAGGATCCGCTCCAATGTTGAATGAATGAATCTAACGGATGTCAGCTTCCTGCCGCTGGCCCAGAGGGAGCGTGTTTCACGACGCACACTTCCATCATGACTTTATCAAGAAAT